>NC_052314.1:64747890-64949521 GCF_016432855.1 Salvelinus namaycush
TAAATAATAATACAAAATTAAATATTAAAATAGTAACAATAAAATGGTAACAGTCAATAATCGAATGTAATGTAATAAAAAAATGAAACTATAACTAACTTATAACTAAATAACGGTCATCTTCACCATTACATTGGTACATTTAACATTACATTTAAGTCATTTAGCAGACGCTCTTATCCAGAGCGACTTACAAATTGGTGCATTCACCTTATGATATCCAGTGGAACAACCACTTTACAATAGTGCATCTAACTCTTTTAAGGGGGAGGGGGGGGTTAGAAGGATTACTTTATCCTATCCTAGGTATTCCTTAAAGAGGTGGGGTTTCAGGTGTCTCCGGAAGGTGGTGATTGACTCCGCTGACCTGGCGTCGTAAGGGAGTTTGTTCCACCATTGGGGTGCCAGAGCAGCGAACAGTTTTGACTGGGCTGAGCGGGAACTGTACTTCCTCAGAGGTAGGGAGGCGAGCAGGCCAGAGGTGGATGAACGCAGTGCCCTTGTTTGGGTGTAGGGCCTGATCAGAGCCTGAAGGTACGGAGGTGCCGTTCCCCTCACAGCTCCGTAGGCAAGCACCATGGTCTTGTAGCGGATGCGAGCTTCAACTGGAAGCCAGTGGAGAGAGCGGAGGAGCGGGGTGACGTGAGAGAACTTGGGAAGGTTGAACACCAGACGGGCTGCGGCGTTCTGGATGAGTTGTAGGGGTTTAATGGCACAGGCAGGGAGCCCAGCCAACAGCGAGTTGCAGTAGTCCAGACGGGAGATGACAAGTGCCTGGATTAGGACCTGCGCTGCTTCCTGTGTGAGGCAGGGTCGTACTCTGCGAATGTTGTAGAGCATGAACCTACAGGAACGGGTCACCGCCTTGATGTGAGTTGAGAACGACAGGGTGTTGTCCAGGATCACGCCAAGGTTCTTAGCACTCTGGGAGGAGGACACAATGGAGTTGTCAACCGTGATGGCGAGATCATGGAACGGGCAGTCCTTCCCCGGGAGGAAGAGCAGCTCCGTCTTTCCGAGGTTCAGCTTGAGGTGGTGATCCGTCATCCACACTGATATGTCTGCCAGACATGCAGAGATGCGATTCGCCACCTGGTTATCAGAGGGGGGAAAGGAGAAGATTAATTGTGTGTCGTCTGCATAGCAATGATAGGAGAGACCATGTGAGGATATGACAGAGCCAAGTGACTTGGTGTATAGCGAGAATAGGAGAGGGCCTAGAACAGAGCCCTGGGGGACACCAGTGGTGAGAGCACGTGGTGCGGAGACAGATTCTCGCCACGCCACCTGGTAGGAGCGACCTGTCAGGTAGGACGCAATCCAAGCGTGGGCCGCGCCGGAGATGCCCAGCTCGGAGAGGGTGGAGAGGAGGATCTGATGGTTCACAGTATCAAAGGCAGCCGATAGGTCTAGAAGGATGAGAGCAGAGGAGAGAGAGTTAGCTTTAGCAGTGCGGAGCGCCTCCGTGACACAGAGAAGAGCAGTCTCAGTTGAATGACTAGTCTTGAAACCTGACTGATTTGGATCAAGAAGGTCATTCTGAGAGAGATAGCAGGAGAGCTGGCCAAGGACGGCACGTTCAAGAGTTTTGGAGAGAAAAGAAAGAAGGGATACTGGTCTGTAGTTGTTGACATCGGAGGGATCGAGTGTAGGTTTTTTCAGAAGGGGTGCAACTCTCGCTCTCTTGAAGACGGAAGGGACTTAGCCAGCGGTCAAGGATGAGTTGATGAGCGAGGTGAGGTAAGGGAGAAGGTCTCCGGAAATGGTCTGGAGAAGAGAGGAGGGGATAGGGTCAAGCGGGCAGGTTGTTGGTCGGCCGGCCGTCACAAGACGCGAGATTTCATCTGGAGAGAGAGGGGAGAAAGAGGTCAAAGCACAGGGTAGGGCAGTGTGAGCAGAACCAGCGGTGTCGTTTGACTTAGCAAACGAGGATCGGATGTCGTCGACCTTCTTTTCAAAATGGTTGACGAAGTCATCCGCAGAGAGGGAGGAGGGGGGAGGAGGGGGAGGAGGATTCAGGAGGGAGGAGAAGGTGGCAAAGAGCTTCCTAGGGTTAGAGGCAGATGCTTGGAATTTAGAGTGGTAGAAAGTGGCTTTAGCAGCAGAGACAGAAGAGGAGAATGTAGAGAGGAGGGAGTGAAAGGATGCCAGGTCCGCAGGGAGGCGAGTTTTCCTCCATTTCCGCTCGGCTGCCCGGAGCCCTGTTCTGTGAGCTCGCAGTGAGTCGTCGAGCCACGGAGCAGGAGGGGAGGACCGAGCCGGCCTGGAGGATAGGGGACATAGAGAGTCAAAGGATGCAGAAAGGGAGGAGAGGAGGGTTGAGGAGGCAGAATCAGGAGATAGGTTGGAGAAGGTTTGAGCAGAGGGAAGAGATGATAGGATGGAAGAGGAGAGAGTAGCGGGGGAGAGAGAGCGAAGGTTGGGACGGCGCGATACCATCCGAGTAGGGGCAGTGTGGGAAGTGTTGGATGAGAGCGAGAGGGAAAAGGATACAAGGTAGTGGTCGGAGACTTGGAGGGGAGTTGCAATGAGATTAGTGGAAGAACAGCATCTAGTAAAGATGAGGTCAAGCGTATTGCCTGCCTTGTGAGTAGGGGGGGAAGGTGAGAGGGTGAGGTCAAAAGAGGAGAGGAGTGGAAAGAAGGAGGCAGAGAGGAATGAGTCAAAGGTAGACGTGGGGAGGTTAAAGTCACCCAGAACTGTGAGAGGTGAGCCATCCTCAGGAAAGGAACTTATCAGGGCGTCAAGCTCATTGATGAACTCTCCAAGGGAACCTGGAGGGCGATAAATGATAAGGATGTTAAGCTTGAAAGGGCTGGTAACTGTGACAGCATGGAATTCAAAGGAGGCGATAGACAGATGGGTCAGGGGAGAAAGAGAGAATGTCCACTTGGGAGAGATGAGGATCCCAGTGCCACCACCCCGCTGACCAGAAGCTCTCGGGGTGTGCGAGAACACGTGGGCAGACGAGGAGAGAGCAGTAGGAGTAGCAGTGTTATCAGTGGTAATCCATGTTTCCGTCAGTGCCAAGAAGTCGAGGGACTGGAGGGACGCATAGGCTGAGATGAACTCTGCCTTGTTGGCCGCAGATCGGCAGTTCCAGAGGCTGCCGGAGACCTGGAACTCCACATGGGTCGTGCGCGCTGGAACCACCAGGTTAGGGTAGCGGCGGCCACGCGGTGTGAAGCGTTTGTATGGTCTGTGCAGAGAGGAGAGAACAGGGATAGACAGACACATAGTTGACAGGCTACAGAAGAGGCTACGCTAATGCAAAGGAGATTAGAATGACAAGTGGACTACACGTCTCGAATGTTCAGAAAGTTAACTTTTACCGAACCTCAACCCCGTATCCGGGATCACCCCCCACCCCCCACACACTGATTAGCATAGCTAGCATAGCTTCACAAGTAGATAGTAGCATCTAAATATCATTAAATCACAAGTCCAAGACACCAGATGAAAGATACAGATCTTGTGAATAAAGCCACCATTTCAGATTTTTAAAATGTTTTACAGGGAAGACAAAATATGTAAATCTATTAGCTAAACACGTTAGCAAAATACACCACTATTCTAACTCCATCAGTTTCTTACTCCTTCAGGTGCTATCACCAATTCGGCTCAACTAAGATATTGATAGCCAATAACCTATAAAAAAAACCATCAGATGACAGTCTGATAACATATTCATGGTATAGGATAGTTTTTGTTAGAAAAAAGTGCATATTTCAGGTAGAAATCACAGTTTACAATTGCACCGACCATCACAAATCGACTAGAATTACTAGATAGAGCAACGTGTATGACCAATTTACTCATCATAAAACATTTCATAAAAATAGACAAAGCATAGCAATGGAAAGACCCAGTTCTTGTGATTTCAGACCATATTTCAGATTTTCTAAGCGTTTTTCAGCGAAAACACAATAAATCGATAAGTTAGCATACTACATGTGCAAACGTTACCAGAGCATCGATTCCAGCCAAAGAGCGCTATAACGTCAACATCGCCAAAAGATATTAATTTTTTCACTAACCTTCTCAGAATTCTTCCGATGACACTCCTGTAACATCATTTTACAACATACATATACAGTTTGTTCGAAAAGGTGCATATTTAGCCATACAAAACCGTGGTTACACAATAAAAATACTAGGAAATCAAGCCTCAATATGTCTGACGTCATCTATCAGAGTGATCTAGTTTAATTGAAAGCTAATCATATACTTGACTAAAAAATACAGGGTTGACAGGAATCGAAAGACAAATTAGTTCTTAATGCAACCGCTGATTTACATTTGTAAAATTATCCTTACTTTTCAATACAGGGTTCGCCAAGTGAAGCTACACCAAACAAAATGGCGAAATATGCGTTTAAAATATTTCGACAGAACAACAATTTATCATATTAAATATTGCTTACTATGAGCTGTTCTTCCATCATATTCTTGGGCAATGTATCCTTTCTATGTTATAAACGTCTTTTGGTCGATAGATGTCCTCTGTCCTTCGAAATATCCACTAACGATCGAACGGGACCCCAAAACGTGTCCAAAGTTTCAGAGTGCACAACAAAGAAATTCCTCAAAATCGCACTAAACGGATATAATTTCCTATAAAACGGTTTAAATTAACTACCTTATGATGTTTCTAAGTCCTATATCGAATTAAATTACAGACGGATACATTTCAAGTTGATAACCGAGCCTGTGAAAATGGCGTCCGGAGGTCCCTTCCTGCGTAAGGGCGAGCGTCGAAAGGGGGGCTACTCTCACTCCTTGGTCTTTTATAACCTCTGAGAGCTACGGAGAAGGCCCATTCCACTTCTCATTGGTTACTGACATCCAGGGGAAGGCGGGTGCAGTTCGTGTCGTTCCATAGGATAGACAGAGACCTTAAAAACTGATCTGAAACCAGAGCTTCGCTCTCAGACCTTTCACTGTCTGTCATGGATTTCGCTGTAGAAAGAGTTCTGGGTCACCCACAGACATCATTCCAACTTTGTATGAAACTAGAAAGTGTTTTCTTTCCAATAGAATTAATAATATGCATATTGTACGAGCAAGAATTGAGTACTAGGCAGTTTAATTTGGAGACGACAAAATGCTAATTCGGAACAGCACCCCCTGTAGTCGCAAGAAGTTAATTAAGCTTACGTTGCAAAAATAAAATAAAATCTTATTGACTAAAATGATATAGTACTGCTGGCGGTGAAGTAGGCTGGCTAGCAGTGGCTGCGTTGTTGACTGTTTGAAAGTGTAGCTGGCTAGGTAACCTATAGCTGGCTAGGTAACCTCGACAATTTCTCAAAACTACACAATTATCTTGGATACAAGGACAGCAAAGACAACTATGTAGCTAGCTAACACTACGCTAATCAAGTCGTTCCGTTGCAATGTAAGTTGTAATGTGAGTTTCTACAGTGCTGCTATTCGGTAGAAGTTGGCTAGTTAGCAGTGTTAGCTAGCAGTGTTGACTAGGTAGGAGAACGGCAGCGCGGCGGACGAAAATAGCTGGCTAGCTAACCGAATAATTACTCTAAACTACTCTAAGCTACACAATTATCTTAGATACAAAGATAGCAAAGACAACTATGTAGCTAGCTAACACTACACTACACTAATCAAGTCGTTCCGTTGTAATGTAATCGTTACTGCAGTGCTGCTATTCGGTGGCTAGCTGGCTAGCTAGCAGTGTTGACTACGTTACGTTACGTTACGACGTTACGACGAAAATAGCTGGCTAGCGAACCTCAATAACTACACAATTATCTTTGATACAAAGACGGCTATGTAGCTAGCTAAGATCAAACAAATCAAACCGTTGTACTGTAATGAAAATGAAATGAAATGGTAATACTACCTGGGGAGCCCAGCGGGAATGCGACTACTCGCTCCAAACCGGAACCGGTAATGATGATACAACTACTATCATCATTACCACTACTACCACCACCACCATCATTAAACTGCTATCATTACCATTACCACCCATACCATTACTACTTGGAATGATAAACAACAATAATAATAGTAATAACAATAACAGTAATAACAATAACAGTCATAATAAGTAACAGTCATAATACTGCTTACTATGCAGATGTTATTATTCAGTGTCCCTCAGGCTATGGCAGGCAAATACATATTTGGCTGCAAGAGGAGCCATTGCTCCTTCGCCCATGAGTATTTTTAGTTTTTCCTCTGGGTTTAATAAGTTAAAATTTGGAATAAATGTAGACATTTCTGTGAATAATGAATCTCTTGGTGAGGAATATTTATCACAGTAAAGGAGAAAGTGCATCTCTGTTTCTACATCCCCTGTCGTGCAGTGACCACATACACGCTCCTCTTTGGGTAGCCATGTCTTTTTATGTCTGCCGGTTTCTATTGCCAATCGGTGGTCACTCAGCCTGTACTTGGTAAGGATCTGTCTTTGCTTCGTATCTCTGACAGAGTAGAGATATTCAGCCAATTCATATTCTCTGTTTAGGGTCAGATAGCAATTTAGTCGGCTTTGGGATTTTGTTTCGTTTTTCCAATGTTGTATATATGAGTCCTTTGATTGGTTCATGATTTTGTTTATTGGAATTCTTTCTTTTTTTTTCTCTCTCTCTCTCTCTCTCTCTCTCTCTCTCTCTCTCTCTCTCTCTCTCTCTCTCTCTCTCTCTCTCTCTCTCTCTCTCTCTCTCTCTCTCTCTATGTCTCTCTCTCTCTCTCTCTCTCTCTCTCTATGTCTCTCTCTCTCTCTATGTCTCTCTCTCTCTATGTCTCTCTCTCTCTCTCTCTCTCTCTCTCTCTCAAACCCACGCACACGGCATGTTTTATTTGTTTGTATTAGCATATTAATAAAAGTAGTTATTTCCTGATTGTTGCTTCCTGTGTCCCAGTAGTTATGTTTCACACATTATCAGACACAACATGAAGTTAGCACAGTAGACTCAACAGAATAAATGTAACAATGAAAATGTAATTTTGCTGTTATAATACCAAACCACACACTCACACTCGTTTACATGTTTGTATGAGCATATTAAAACAATTCCTCCTCATTTCCTGATTGAAGCTTCCTGTCTACCAATAGGCTAGTTATGTTCCACAAAACATGGTGGAAGTGCGATGATGCGAATCCGAGGTAATGGCGCTAAGTACAAACCTTTGTCTGCTGCATACAAGCCAAGTCAATTTAAAAACAAATCTATTTGTTCTCTTGAGGATCTTGGATCCCATCATTCTGCTAGCTCTGTTTAGAAACTCAAGGTGGAGTCGGTCTCCAGTAATGTTTGCTCTGAAATGAAGCCTAGCCAGGATGAAATGCCTGCAGCGGCAGGTGTAGTAGAGACTTCCAGCCTTGGCCCTGATCATACCAGAGATGATTTTGGACGGGTAGGAGTGAGATTTGGGGAAAAGGTGGATCCCTGCTCTTTGGCCGACCCATATGTTGTGTCAAGCTGGGAACTGTTACATATGTCACATTTTCGAGAAGTGGAATTGTTTAGATTGTGTGCATCCAGAGGCAGAGGGTGCTCCACATCACACATCTCAGGGCTCGACCTGTGGTGTGCTTTGCTCTGCGGAGCAGGGTGCCTCTCAAAGGAGTGATCAGTGGGGTGGCGTTGAGTGTAGATCTGAAAAACAATATTTCTGGTGTTTTTTACGTCCTCGGTTGGTGAGAAGTAGACCCGGTGACTGAGACTGAGAATACCCAGTATGTCTTGTTGAGCTTGAATAGAGAGTTCTTACCTGTCAGGTTAGGTTATGTCAGCTATTTTGGGGGTTTGCAGAAGGTTTCCTATGCTGAGGCAGTGAGGAAAGTAGATGATAGCTTAAGGGTGAGTGATTCGACTGGGAGCCCCCCCACTGAGTAGGACTGAAGACAGAGATCCAGTGAGGATATGTTTTAGATTTCTTGCATTTATTGTCATGGTCATTAATTGTACTGCACTGATGGAGCGGAAATCCCAGAAGATACTGTGTGGTAGCGGCAGCAGTGTGAGGGATTTTAGTGCAGAAGATCTACAGGGGGTTTTGAGAGAAGGTGTTCCATCCTCCCAGGCCGATGGCCTGATGTAGCATATGATAGGGCCAAAGTAGAGGGATGGAGTGGTGGCTGTGTTGGTGAAAGTGCTTTATACAGGTGTAGGACCTGATAGGGCCAAGTGGTGGGATGGGGTGGTGGATGTGTTGGGGATAGTGCTATATATAGGTGTAGTATCTGTTAGGGTCAAGCAGAGGGATGGGGTGGTGAGTGTGTTGGGTGTGTTGGAGATAGTGCTGTACACAGGTGTAGGATCTTAATTTGATCCCCTGTTGCACAATAACTTTTCTGCAATGCATTTAGTATGTAGTTTAGTATTGGTAGTCTAGTATTGGCATGTATTTTCAAATACAAATATTCTAATATTCTAATACTTCTATGTATTTCAATCCAGGTCTGATGCATATCCTACTTTCTCTTCTGCACTGCAGGTGAAGCAGGAAGTGATACATTTTCCTTGATGGGCCTTGAGGGAATGAAAGAGTTTTGGCGTCACCTGCTGACAATTTAAAGTGATGATCTCTCTGCGAAGAGGTGATTTTATGAAGGAACAGTTTCTCTCTCTGTCGCCCTCTACAGCCAGTCTGTGTCATGGTAACGCTGCACCCTGTACCACTACGGTGACTCTTTTGTCAGAGGAAAAATCAGTTACACTCAGCAAAACGCCTGTCACCGGTTGTCCTTTATTCCTTTTCTCTCTCTTTCTCTCTTTCTCTTACTGTCTCTCCCTCCATCCATTCTGACCAGCAAAAACTCCAGGCCCCCATTATTATAATGACACCACAGAGTTGTTCTGGTCAGGTGGTCAGCAGCTCCTGGCCCACTGTAGCAAAAACTTTTTTCTCCCAACACAGACAGACATTGACGTATCTATTTTATTATACTATATGACCAATTATAACACGTAACACTACAACCCTGGTGTTGTAACACTACAGAACCCGGTGTTGTCCACGCTAGTAACCGTCACCACACTAGTTGCCGTCACCACGCAAGTTACCGCCACCACGCTAGTTACCGTCACCACACTAGTTACCGTCACCACGCTAGTTACCATCACCACGCTAGTTACCATCATCATGCTAGTTACGTCATCACGCTAGTTACCGTCAACACGCTAGATACCGTCAACATGCTAGTTACTGTCATCATGCTAGCTCTGTGATGAGTGCTAGTTACCGTCATGACGCTAGGTACCGTCATCTCGCTAGCTCTGTGATTAGTGCTAGTTACCATCACCATTATAGTTACCGTCAACACGCTAGTTACCGTCAACACGCTAATTACCGTCATCACGCTAGCTCTGTGATGAGTGCTAGTTACCGTCAACATGCTAGTTACCGTCATCACGCTAGCTCTGTGATGAGTGCTAGTTAACGTCATCATGCTAGCTCTGTGATTAGTGCTAGTTACCGTCATCACGCTAGCTCTGTGATTAGTGCTAGTTACCGTCATCACGCTAGCTCTGTGATGAGTGCTAGTTACCGTCATCACGCTAGCTCTGTGATGAGTGCTAGTTACCGTCATCACGCTAGCTCTGTGATGAGTGCTAGTTACCATCATCACGCTAGCTCTGTGATTAAAGCTAGTCACCGTCATCACGCTAGCTCTGTGATTAGTGCTAGTTACCGTCATCACGCTAGCTCTGTGATGAGTGCTAGTTACCGTCATCACGCTAACTCTGTGATGAGTGCTAGTTACCGTCATCACGCTAGCTCTGTGATGAATGCTAGTTACCGTCATCATGCTAGCTCTGTGATGAGTGCTAGTTACCGTCATCACGCTAGTTCTGTGATTTGTGCTAGTTACCGTCATCACGCTAACTCTGTGATTAGTGCTAGTTACCGTCATCACGCTAGCTCTGTGATTAGTGCTAGTTACCGTCACCACGCTAGTAAACGTCACCACGCTAGTTACCGTCATCACACTAGTTACCGTCAACACGCTAGTTACCATCATCACGCTAGCTCTGTGATGTGTGCTAGTTACCGTCATCACGCTAGTTAACGTCATCACGCTAGCTCTGTGATTATTGCTAGGTCCTGTGATTATTGCACCAAGCACATGCTGTGACGACAAAGTTAACCTTGTATCCCCGACCATCTGTGTCTGTTATCACTATCTGGCCAAGTTGCAAAGTCAGAATCCCTGCCTAAAATCTGATTTTAAACCTTAACCCTAATCTTAACCACACTGCTAACTTTATGCCTAACCCTGAACTTAAATTAAGACATAAAATATATATGTATGTTTATATACATATAAATGTTTACTTTGCAGCTTAGCCATGTTGTGGGAACCCTATGTGTCCCCTGAGACCCAAAATGGCGGGTCAGAAATAGGACAGCTTGAGTTTCCCACAGAGAGTTCTAAAAAACAGAGTCAAGTTCTCCCCCAGGCCCCAGAGCCTCCCTTCCTCCCATCTGGATGACCCAGAAGAGGAAGAGGGGGCACAAGGGTGGAAAATAGTTTTTTGTTGTTGTTGGTGGGGGTTTGTCCATTTTTCCCTTGTTCCATTATCTGTTTTTGCTATAGCAACTGCTACCCTCAGGTCCATACTTCTAAAACCCAACAGAAAACAATCATAGATGTTATCATCAAGAACCAAGGGACTGTGAATGGAAATGGTGGAATTGGAATGACAGGTAAGTTAGCCAGGTGAGACTGTAAGAGTCACATTTCCTATGGTCGGTCTTTTCATTCTGATGGTTTGAAGCACACATACCATATCTCCTGGTTGTAAGTCAGGCTAGATTGGGCCTGTGACACCCTTACAGAGGGTGGGGGGAGACCATGCCTGGGTGTGGAGTCCTGCAGTGCCTTTTACAACCCCTCAGTGCTTTACAGGATGACAGTCTACAGAGCTCTCCCAAAGTTACAACAACTAAACGGAGGGTTTCCTACGTTTTTTGGTTTGGTAAGAGATGCCGTTTCGATTTCGCTTGAGATATTCTCACCATGAAGCTGTGATATCAGAGCCTATGCATTTCAAGTGTCGGTAGCGTTCCCAACAAATGACATGTCTATATTAGGGAATGAATGGTCGGCACTCAAAAATGTGGTAAGATGTTTTGCTTTGAAGACTTCCTAAAAACACAGTTATTCTGAAGTCAAACTACCACTTAGTCCAGATGTGTCCTGTAAAGAAAAGGCACAGAGCTCGTAGGCAGCGAAGTTAGCAGTTCTCGCACAAAGTGGCATATTCTCCAGGAATGTCTGTAAACAAGTCATGCTTTAATGTCTTTTTTTGCGGGGAGGGCGAGATGTTTGTGCAAGGTGTCATGGTAATTTCCTGTATTACTAAATGATGAGAGAGCAAACCACACACATGTCAGAGTTATATTTTAAAGACCATCTTTAATTATATGAGCTTCACCATAGCCCTTTGACTCTCAGAACAATTCAGTGTCTATAAATTAATTCTCTGAGAGTCCTTACAAAACAGTTCTTAGTATCTTGTATAGCCAAGATACACCCCTATCAACTGAGACGGCGCTCAAAAATAACAAAACTTCTCCGCCATGTAGGAGTCAACAGAAATACGAAATTACATCATAAATATTCCCTTACCTTTGATGATCTTCATCAGAATGCACTCCCAGGAATCCTAGTTCCACAATAAATTGTTGTTTTGTTCGATAATGTCCATTACTTATGTCTAAGTAGCTACTTTTGCTAGCATGTTTAGTGCACATGTCCAAACGCTCGCGCAGATGCTGGCGAACTCGGACAAAAACTTCAAAAAGTTATATAACAGGTCGAATAAACTGGTCAAACTAAGTAGAGAATCAATCTTCAGGATGTTGTTATCATATATATCCAATAACGTTCCAACCGGAGAATTCATTTGTGTCACTAGAAGTTATGGAAAGCAAGACGATATCGTTTGGAACGCGCATGACCAGGAACTGGCATTCTGCCAGACCAATGACTGAAACACCTCCCAGCCGGCCCCACATCACACTAGAGGCTTCATTCCACGTTCTACAGACTGTTGACATCTAGTGGAAGGCGTAGGAAGTGCAAACAGATCCATATCTTACAGGGAATTGAATAGGCGATGAGTTGAACATTGACCAGTCTCAGAATTCTCACTTCCTGTTTGGATTTTTTTCTCAGGTTTTTGCCTGCCATATGAGTTACATTATACTCACAGACATCATTCAAACAGTTTTAAAAACTTCAGAGTGTTTTATATCAAATAGTAATAATAATATGCATATATTAGCATCTGGGACAGAGTAGGAGGCAGTTCACTATGGGCACGCAATTCATCCAAAAGTGAAAATGCTGCCCCCTATCACAAAGAAGTTAAGGACAACAAAGTCAAGGTATTGGAGTGGCCATCACACAGCCCTGACCTAGACAATATGTGGGCAGAACTGAAAAAGTGTGTGCGAGCAAGGAGGCCTACAAATCTGACTCAGTTACACCAGCTCTGTCAGGGGGAATGGGCCAAAATTCACCTAAATTATTGTGGGAAGCTTGTGGAAGGCTACCCAAAACGTTTCACCCAAGTTAAACAAATTATAGGCAATGCTACCAAATACTTATTGAGTGTATGTAAACTTCTGACCCACTGGGAATGTGATGAAAGAAATAAAATATGAAATAAATCATTCTCTCTACTATTATTCTGACATTTCACATTCTTAAAATAAAGTGGTGACCTAAGAATGGGAATTTTTACTAGGATTAAATGTCAGGAATTGTGAAAAAACAAGTTTAAATGTATTTGGCTGAGGTGTATGTAAACTTCCGACACTCCGTTCAAAATTTTGGGGTCACTTAAAAATGTCCTTGTTTTTGAAAAAAAAGCAAATTGTTTTGTCCATTAAAATAACATCAAATTGATCAGAAATAGAGTGTAGACATTGTTAATGTTGTAAATTGATTTTGTACCTGGAAACGGCAGATTTTTATTGGAATATCTACATAGGCGTACAGAAGCCCATTATCAGCAACCATCACTCCTGTGTTCCAATGGCACGTTGTGTTAGCTAATCCAAGTTTATAATTTTAAAAGTATAATTGATCATTGGAAAACCCTTTGGCAATTATGTTAGCACAGCTGAAAGCTGTTATTCTGATTAAAGAAGCAATAAAACTGTTCTTATTTAGTCTAGTTGAGTATCTGGAGCATCAGCATTTGTGGGTTTGATTACAGGCTAGACTGAAACTTCTCAGTCTATTCTTGTTCTGAGAAATTAAGGCTATTCCATGCGAGAAATTGCCAAGAAACTGAAGATGTCGTACAACGCTGTGTACTAATCCCGTCACAGAACAGCGCAAATTGGCTCTAACCAGAACAGAACAGGGATTGGGAGCAACTGAGCAAGAGGACAAGTGTATTAGAGTGTCTAGTTTGAGAAACAGACGCCTCACAAGTCCTCAAATGGCAGCTTCATTAAAAGGTAGGCGCAAAACACCAGTCTCAATGTCGACAGTGAAGAGGCGACTCCGGGATGCTGGCCTTCTAGGCAGAGTTCCTCTGTCCAGTGTCTGTGTTCTTTTGCCCATCTTAATCTTTTATTTTTATTGGCCAGTCTGACATATGGCTTTTTCTTTGCAACTCTGCCCAGAAGGCCAGCATCCCGGAATCGCATCTTCACCGTTGATGTTGAGACTGGTGTTTTGCATATGGCTTCACATGTGACTCCTTAAAGCGATGGGTGGGGCTGAGGCTTAAGAGGGTGTGAACGACGCTGAATGGGTGTAAACAAAGAAGGATTCAAGGGTCTTTTTCTCAAAAGGGGGGTTACAAGTTTAGCAATTTTCATGGCAGAGTTACTATCCCATTGTTCCTCAACTGCAGTGTATGATAAAATATTTTGTAGCTCTTAGTCTTTAATTTTATCCAATGTAAGAAACACCATTTTACATTTTGCTACATAACCCCGAATCGAGGCGGTCGGTCACATATCTCCTAGATTCAACACGTCAAAACCTTATTCATTCTAATTCTGATTTATTTTTTTATTGTGTTTTTGGAGCATTTCTGACTGTGTTATTCAATGCGTTTCTATGGGCTATAATAGTAAAGCCCATATTCAATATTTTATTAAAAACAATATATACCTAAAGGGGTCTAAAAATTCAAAATCAAATAGCTAAATGATCCAATGTATGACCATCTTAAAACAACTCCATATGTTAGCTTAGACTTTTACATCTTCTCTTTTCAGACAGTGAAAAGCTCAATTAATAGCGATAAAATAGAAAAGTACATTTTATGTCTCCTTGAATATTGAATGCCACAGCTCAGTTTCAGAATGTCATAGAGAGAAACCGAAATACACTGAGTGTAGAAAACATTAGAAGTGTACAACACATGATGCTCTTTCCATGACATACTGTAGACTGACCAGCTGAAAGACACTTAATGTTAGGAAGGTGATCTTAATGTTTTGTATACTTAGTGTATCTCTCCATAGGCCTATTTAATGACAGTCTGCAAAACACTCCAGTCTGGTAAGTTCACCTATCATATCATTATAGTCTGACAAGATGTTACAACAACAGTGGTGGTATCAGATATAGGGCCTAGTGCAAAATCATTGTGAAAAGTGCAAAAAAATACAGTAAACATTGTAATCTCTGTGTGATTTCATTTGGTAACACTTGTTCTGTATAGTCCATCCATTTCCACTGGCCTTTAATATTAGGGCCAAATTATTATTTTTTATTTGATCTTTATTTAACTAGGCAAGTCAGTTAAGAACATATTCTTATTTACAATGACGGCCTACACCGGCCAAACTCGGACGACGCTAAGCCAGTTGTGCATCGCCCTATGGGACTCAGAGTCACATCTTTCACATTTTAAAGGTTTTTCTAAGTAGAAGACAGCACGTAGTTAAGCATTGCTACAGAACGCTTTATTTAATCGCAAAAATATAAAGCTAACAATAGGTTTTCTTTCTGCTCTTCTCTTTCACAACGGGTATGGAACACCCTCACTCAATTCCAGCCCGGTTTTAACCAAACAAGTCCTTCACAGACACAGAGGTATTTAAGGAGTGAGTGGTGACAGTATTGGAGGGTTTGGTATACCGACAAATCTATGAATAGCATAATTGCGTCTGTCAAACAGGTAGGCCTGCCTCTTCTTTTCTGAATAGGAAGAAATAAGCTCCAACAAAGCGCTCATGTTGTTTGAATTGTCTGAGAACGTACAGTGTTACAGGTTTAGGGAAGACTTCACACCTTAACCAGTGGTTTGAGCAGACAGCAACCTCCAGGAAGAGACACAACAGCAGATAGACACCATGATGAGTGTGTGGGTATGTAGCAGACAGCAACCTCCAGGAAGAGACACAACAGCAGATAGACACCATGATGAGTTTGTGGGTATGTAGTAGACAGGTCCACTGGTGCATTGTGCTTGGTGTTGCCATTGGTCACCTACACGTTGGCTTTTTCATGTGTTGGTGTGTGTGTGTGTGTGTTCTTTTTTGCTCTCTGTGACCAACTGTCTGACACTGTTTTAACAATCCAATCACATTCAATCAGGAAGCTGGTAGAGCACAGAGGACATTATTCCTTTATTACTTAATCTGGGCATTTGTTCTTCTTCTTATTAAAGAGATTTATGCTAAGAATTGATCATAAAAAATGATGAAAAAAAGTTTAACCATAAGCCTACATGTCAAATCACATGTGATATTTCTAATGAAACTAATGAAGAATCATTTTCCAGAGTACAGTATGTCTACATACTCTCCTCTAAATCTAAACACAACAATCATTTGTCTTATTCTTTTCTCTCTTCATCCTTCTCTTAATTTTCTTCCTCCTCTATGTCTCTCTCTGACACAGGTTCTATCTCAATTAGTCGTTCCTAGATTCCTCTCCAATCTCCTCTCCTCCTTCTCAACCCTATTAGAGGAAAAAGTCCAAGATCCCTCCCCTTTGACCATATTGTCCAATGCGTTTTGAGAATGAGGCGAGGAAGAAGGATAGGAGGAGGATTCGAGGAAGCTGATTGAGAAAGAGCCCGTAGGCAAGTCTGTAGTACCACTATTTTACCCTAATTGTAAATTCATCTCTCACTTTAACCGCTAGGTGGCAGTATCACTTATACATTCAGCACTGTAAACAACCATCAACATAATAATTTCTAGCCACTGAGAGAGAGAGAGAGACAGAACACTCTCTCTTTCACTCTTTCCCTCCCTCTCTTTCTCTCTTTCCCTCCCTCCCCCCTTTCTCTCTCTCTCTCCTGTTTATGATCACCAGGTCTGCTCCTCTCTCCACACAGTCCTGTCTGCTCTCCTCCCAGGTTTTTTTCTCAGTAGAGATGAAGGAACAGCGGCAGAGAAAGTTTTGCCAGTCTTTAGGACAGGGTTGTTCTCCTAGATGAAAACATGAATTGACTTAAACATATCACACTGGACACTTAATGAAAGAATACAGACTTATGATCAGGTGTGTGTGATTCTTGACATTAAAATGCATTCCTGTAGCTTTACTCACTGCATTTGGTAAGCCTCCTGAATGAACAGGATGTTTTAATATAATAACAAACTCCGTTCATTCGTTCATCAACCTGACTCCATTATTATGTGAATAAATGCAACAGGCCCTGTTCGTTTCTGGAGGATCTAGTTAACGTAGCGAGCCGTACATGACCTCTCAGTATGACTGTAATGAAAATGTGTCTAACTTGCACCATTATGCAATTATTAATGTACAAATAGCTAATTCTGGCAACCAATGTCCTAGCATTAATTTATTGAGGCAAGCAGCTCAGGGACGTCAAGGTGGAATCCAAGCACGTGCTTCTTATACTGTAAATAACGTCTATCAATAGACCTACTAAATGAACAATGTATAGTCAATCACAATTACTCTGGAAAACAGGGAATGCATTTACTCAATTCAACTAAAAGGATTTATTAGTCAGAAAATAACTCAAACACAAACCATTCCAAAGTACATTAAATACATGACACATTATAGACTAAACAGAGTAAATGACTATCAACTAAATACTTTACTTGGTTACACGCTTCTTCAGTTCAGAATAATCTGTAAGAGACAAAACGATGTGTTTGACACACACAGGAGCTCGCTAACAACCTCTCAGAGTCTGACTGAATTCACTGCCCTTTTAACCAAATTCAAGCAAAACTCCCTTTGTCACGCCCTGACCTGAGTTATCTCTGTTTTCTTTATATTTTGGTTAGGTCAGGGTGTGACAAGGGTGGGTACGTTAGTTTTTCTATTGTCTAGGGTTTTTTGTATGTCTAGAGTTTTTGTAGGTCTAGGTGATTTGTATGTCTATGGTGGCCTGATATGGTTCCCAATCAGAGGCAGCTGTTTATCGTTGTCTCTGATTGGGGATCATATTTAGGTTGCCATTTTCCCTTTGGTGTTCGTGGGTTCTTGTCTATGTGTAGTTGCCTGTCAGCACTATAGTGTATAGCTTCACGTTCGTTTGTTATTTTGTTTAGTTTGTTTGGTGTTCATTCTTTTAATAAAGAAGAATGTACGCATACCACGCTGCGCCTTGGTCCGATCCATATAACGAACATGACAGAAGAACCCACCATAAAAGGACCAAGCAGCGTGTTCAGAAGGAGCAGACATCATGGACATGGGACGAGATTTTGGACGGTAAAGGATCCTGGACGTGGGAGGAAATATTGGCAGGAGAGGATCGCCTACCATGGAAGCAGGTGGAGACAGCGCAGGAGGAACGGCGACAATACGAGCGTACACGGTTACGTCACCGGATGTGCTACCTGTCCCAGACCTGCTGTTTTCAACTGTCTAGAGACTGCAGGAGCGGTAGAGATACACTTAATGATCGGCTATGAAAAGCCAGCTGACATTTACTCCTGAGGTGCTGACTTGCTGCACCCTCGACAACTACTGTGATTATTATTATTTGACCATGCTGGTCATTTATGAACATTTGAACATCTTGGTCATGTTCTGTTATAATCTCCACCCGGCACAGCCAGAAGAGGACTGGCCACCCCTCATAGCCTGGTTCCTCTCTAGGTTTCTTCCTAGGTTTTGGCCTTTCTAGGGAGTTTTTCCTAGCCACCGTGCTTCTACACCTGCATTGTCAAGCACTGGCCTTAGTTATCTTTGTTTTCTTTATTATTTTAGTTAGGTCAGGGTGTGACATGGGGGAGTATGTGTTTTGTATTGTTGAGGGGGTTTTGTATGTTTATGGGAGCTGTGGCTTAGTTGGTTAAAGTGTCTAGTCTAGGTGTATGTATGTCTATGGTTGCCTAGATTGGTTCTCAATTAGAGACAGCTGTCTATCGTTGTCTCTGATTGGGAACCATATTTAGGCAGCCATATTCATTAGGTAGTTTGTGGGTGATTGTCTATGTCTATACGTTAGTTTCTTGTGTCTGCACTGTCATTTGTTTGTTGTTTTGTATAGTTTGTCAGTGTTCTTTGTTTCGTTTTCGTCTTCAATAAAAGAAGATGTATTGTTATCACGCTGCGCCTTGGTCCTCCTCTCTTCCACAATATGACGATCGGGACACTTTGCTTGCTGTTTAGGGTTTTAGGCTGGGTTTCTGTACAGCACTTTGAGATATCATCTGATGTACGAAGGGCTATATAAATAAATTTGATTTGATTTAGCAAGGAAGCCCGAGAGGCAGCCCCAATAATTTTTTTGGGGGTGGGCACACGAGGAGATTGGCTGAGTTAGGTTGGAGACCTGAGCCAACTCCTAGTGCTTACCGTGGGGAGCGTGTAACTGGTCAGGCACCGTGTTATGCAGAGATGCGCACAGTGTCTCCAGTTCACATTTATAGCCCTGTGCGCTCTATTCCAGCTCCTCGCATTTGCCGGGCTAGAATGGGCATCCAGCCAGGACAGTTGGTGCCGGCTCAGCGCTCCTGGTCTCCAGTACACCTCCTTGGACCAGGATATCCTGTGTCGGCTCTGCGTACTGTGTCTCCGGTGCGTCTGCACAGCCCAGTGCGTCCTGTGCCTCCTCTCCGCACTCGCCCTGAGGTGCGTGTCCTCAGCCCGGTACCACCAGTTCCGGCACCACGCATCAGGCCTCCAGTGCGCTTCCACAGTCCAGTACGGCCTGTGCCTCTTCCCCGCACTCGCCCTGAGGTGCGTGTCCTTAGCCCGGTACCACCAGTTCCGGCACCACGCATCAGGCCTCCAGTGCGCTTCCACAGTCCAGAGTTTCCGGCGACAGTACCCAGTCCAGAGTTTCCGGCGACATTACCCAGTCCAGAGCCTCCTACGACGGGCCACAGTTCGGAACCTCCAACCATGATCCCCAGTCCGGAGCCTCCAGCGACGGTCCCCAGTCCGGAGCTTCTAGCGACGGTCCCCAGTCCGGAGCTTCCAGCGACGGTCCACAGTCCGGGGTCTCCAGCGACGGTCCACAGTCCGGGGTCTCCAGCGACGGTCCACAGTCTGGGGTCTCCAGCGACGGTCCACAGTCCGGGGTCTCCAGCGACGTTTACCTTCTGTGAGAAGGTGTGGCTTTCTTCTGTGAGAAAATGTGGCTCTCTTCTGTGAGAAGGTGTGTCTCTCTTCTGTGAGATACATATACACTCAGTGGACAGTTTATTAGGTACACCTATCTAGTACCGGGTCAGACCCCCCTTTTCCTCCAGAACAGTTAACGTAAACTAACTCACTTTTGTACATCACGCTGGTCCGTACAAATGACCTAATTTTAGCGCCCAAAAATGTAATACTTCCAGATCAACTGTAATATCAATTACATTGTAAAGCACAATTTCTCCCCTTTCCAACAAAATCAATGACGAGCCCTTCATGACACCAATCTCTGCATGATTCAAGAAGGCAATGAGCTCCGTCGGGTCTTTTTAAAAATGGCGGGTGGGGACGCTAAACCTATTGCGTGATAGTGAGAAGGAGAGATGTCGTGTGGGGATACGGATTTTTTCACTCGATCTGTCCAACTTATCGCCTCTAAAATGTAAATTAAACACTATAAAGAGTTTATATAATGTGTCATTACATACCTATTTGAAGGTTTGTGTCGAATTTGAATCGGGTTTTTAGGACGGTGCAAAAGTGATCTTCAGAAGTAAACAGCGTCATGATATCTTGCAGTGATGACGCAAAAAAATGACAATTTATCCCCCCCTTTCCCTGTCCCTGTCTCTTTCTTGTTTTGAAATATGAGTTCTCCACTCCACCACCATTAGGCTCTCCACTCCACCACCATTAGGCTCTCCACTCCACCACCATTAGGCTCTCCACTCCCAGTACCTGCAGTAGAACCAACACAGAGTTAGACTGACCACTCTCTCAGACCCTAGAGTATGAACAACACAGAGTTAGACTGACCACTCTCTCAGAACCTAGAGTATGAACAACACAGAGTTAGACTGACCACTCTCTCAGAACCTAGAGTATGAACAACACAGAGTTAGACTGACCACTCTCTCAGAACCTAAAGTATGAACAACACAGAGTTAGACTGACCACTCTCTCAGAACCTAGAGTATGAACAACACAGAGTTAGACTGACCACTCTCTCAGAACGTAGAGTATGAACAACACAGAGTTAGACTGACCACTCTCTCAGAACCTAGAGTATGAACAACACAGAGTTAGACTGACCACTCTCTCAGAACCTACAGTACGAACAACACAGAGTTAGACTGACCACTCTCTCAGAACCTAGAGTATGAACAACACAGAGTTAGACTGACCACTCTCTCAGAACCTAGAGTATGAACAACACAGAGTTAGACTGACCACTCTCTCAGACCCTAGAGTATGAACAACACAGAGTTAGACTGACCACTCTCTCAGAACCTAGAGTATGAACAACACAGAGTTAGACTGACCTCTCTCAGAACCTAGAGTATGAACAACACAGAGTTAGACTGACCACTCTCTCAGAACCTAGAGTATGAACGACTTGCTATTTCTGATGATGGTTGAGGAGTTTTTGAGTGACAGCTGGTTGAACCACTGAAAATATCCACTTCACTTCCCTCTTTTGGGGCCCATGTAGGGGAACAACAATCAAATTTGAGCATTTGATATTTTACTAATATGTAACTTGACAACAAAGACTGACTGTCAAAGATTATTAAGTTACATCCTTTGATACCTTGACATCTCTACAGTCAACTCCTATACAGTGTATGTAATGGTGGTTTGGTACTGTTGAGAATGTTTCCACCGGGTCTAAATTGGACCATGTAATTGTCTGCAGTAAATAAGAAGAATATATTTGAATTGGATTGATGAAGTGCACTGCATGCAGAGTGTAAACAAAGTCAAATGTACTAACTTCATGTTGACTCTGGTGATGTGTCAAACATAACTTCTGGTACACAGGAAGCTATAAACAGGAAATAAGTAGGACTTTTATTAGTATGATACTACAAACATGTTTGCATGCATATGTGAGTGTGTGAGGGTTTGAGAGAGAGCAAGTGAGAGAGAGAGAGAATGGAGGAGGAAGTTGTGTGCACTGTAGTCTACTGTATGTGTTACAGTATGTTGTCATGGTGATGTTAAACCACTTTCTTACAAATCCAGTTGAGTTTGCTGTCACATGACAAGTCGTTCCATGCATTTAGAGCACTCTGAGCTTCGTGTATCTCAACACAGTCCTCCTGCCCAGTAGGACCTGCATTATCAGGCTGTTTGTCATACCAGTACCTAAAGGGTTAACAACAGTCAGATATCATGGTTAATACCAGTACCTACAGGGTTAACAACAGTCAGATATCATGGTTAATACCAGCACCTACAGGGTAAACAACAGTCAGATATCATGGTTAATACCAGTACCTACAGGGTTAAAAACAGTCAGATATCATGGTTAATACCAGTACCTACAGGGTTAAACACAGTCAGATATCATGGTTAATACCAGTACCTACAGGGTAAACAACAGTCAGATATCATGGTTAATACCAGTACCTACAGGGTTAATAACAGTCAGATATCATGGTTAATACCAGTACCTACAAGGTTAAAAACAGTCAGATATCATGGTTAATACCAGTAGCTACAGGGTTAACAACAGTCAGATATCATGGTTAATACCAGTACCTACAGGGTTAAAAACAGTCAGATATCATGGTTAATACCAGTACCTACAGGGTTAAAAACAGTCAGATATCATGGTTAATACCAGTACCTACAGGGTTAACAACAGTCAGATATTATGGTTAATACCAGTACCTACAGGGTTCGAAACAGTCAGATATCATGGTTAATACCAGTACCTACAGGGTTAAAAACAGTCAGATATCATGGTTAATACCAGTACCTACAGGGTTAAAAACAGTCAGATATCATGGTTAATACCAGTACCTACAGGGTTCAAAACAGTCAGATATCATGGTTAATACCAGTACCTACAGGGTTAAAAACAGTCAGATATCATGGTTAATACCAGTACCTACAGGGTTAACGACAGTCAGATATCATGGTTAATACCAGTACCTACAGGGTTAAAAACAGTCAGATATCATGGTGAATACCAGTACCTACAGGGTTAACAACAGTCAGATATCATGGTTAATACCAGTACCTACAGGGTTAAAAACAGTCAGATATCATGGTTAATACCAGTACCTACAGGGTTAACAACAGTCAGATATCATGGTTAATACCAGTACCTACAGGGTTAACAACAGTCAGATATCATGGTTAATACCAGTACCTACAGGGTTAAAAACAGTCAGATATCATGGTTAATACCAGTACCTACAGGGTTAACAACAGTCAGATATCATGGTTAATACCAGTACCTACAGGGTTAAAAACAGTCAGATATCATGGTGAATACCAGTACCTACAGGGTTAACAACAGTCAGATATCATGGTTAATACCAGTACCTACAGGGTTAAAAACAGTCAGATATCATGGTTAATACCAGTACCTACAGGGTTAACAACAGTCAGATATCATGGTTAATACCAGTACCTACAGGGTTAACAACAGTCAGATATCATGGTTAATACCAGTACCTACAGGGTTAACAACAGTCAGATATCATGGTTAATACCAGTACCTACAGGGTTAACAACAGTCAGATATCATGGTTAATACCAGTACCTACAGGGTTAATAACAGTCAGATATCATGGTTAATACCATTACCTACAGGGTTAACAACAGTCAGATATCATGGTTAATACCAGTACCTACAGGGTTTACAACAGTCAGATATCATGGTTAATACCAGTACCTACAGGGTTAACAACAGTCAGATATCATGGTTAATACCAGTACCTACAGGGTTAATAACAGTCAGATATCATGGTTAATACCAGTACCTACAGGGTTAATAACAGTCAGATATCATGGTTAATACCATTACCTACAGGGTTAACAACAGTCAGATATCATGGTTAATACCAGTACCTACAGGGTTTACAACAGTCAGATATCATGGTTAATACCAGTACCTACAGGGTTAACAACAGTCAGATATCATGGTTAATACCAGTACCTACAGGGTTAACAACAGTCAGATATCATGGTTAATACCAGTACCTACAGGGTTAAAAACAGTCAGATATCATGGTTAATACCAGTACATACAGGGTTAAAAACAGTCAGATATCATGGTTAATACCAGTACCTACAGGGTTAAAAACAGTCAGATATCATGGTACCAGGACCTTCAGGGTTAAACAACGTCAGACATCACAATTAAGACATCATAATCATAAGTAATATACATAGATGTTTCAGCTTAAATTTAACTTTGTTGACTGCTGACATCAATGACAGGAACTTGTATATACAATTGTTGAATGAACTGAATATTGTAGCCTTGTTCCATCCACCCATTTCCAGGTCTCCTCTGTCTCTCTGTCAGTCAGACCAATCCATACTTTCTTCTTGAGATTGAAGATACACTCCTGCTGTTGAGAAAGATACATATATATATATAGTGAGATAAAAAAGTATTGGGACAGTTACATGTTTTGTTGTTTTGCCTCTGGACTCCAACACTTTTGATTTGAAATGACACAATGACTGTGAGGTTAAAGTGCAGACTTTTTATGTGCGTTTTGTAATCCAATTAGCCAAGGTCCTGCACGAGTACTGAGACTGAGAACAATTTTTATTCATCAAAGGTTATCTCCTCCTAGTGTGTGTATGAAGCTGGTGGGATTGTTTTCTATTCATACCAGCACTTTATATTCTGTTCTTATTGCCAAATATATGGTGTGAAATACATGTAAAAAAAATAGACACTTCAGAACAAACTTCCTTCTGCAATTTCTTGGGACTATCTGTTATTCAATTAATGTTTATGGGCTAATAGAAGTAAGTCTTAGACTCTGATGGGTTAAGTAGTATTGATAAATGAGGCCTCAAGGCCCTTCCTCTGTTGATACAGTCCTATCTGCTGTCTAGTTTTTAGTCTTTGTCAAGATGTAGTACCAGCCTTCAAAATCATCCCTCTGTAGCTGGTTTCTCTCTTTAGTCAAGTTGTTGTAGCTTGTCGGTAGGTGGTATCTCTCTCCTCAGTCATGGTGTTGTAACTGGTCTGTAGCTGGTCTTTCACTTCAGTCAGGTTGTTGTAAATGGTATGCAGCTGGTCTCGCATTAGTTTGGTTGTTTTAACTAGTCTGTAGCTGGTCTCTCTTCAGTCAGGTTGTCGTAGCTTGTCTGTAGTTGGTCTCTTTCCTCAATAAGGGTGTTGTAACTGTCATGTAGCTGGTCTCTCTCTGGCCTTTCTGCAGATGTGTTGTGGTGGTGATCTCACCGTTCCCCCAGTGTGTCTGCACTGATGTAGATATCTGACTGCTTTTGACCCTGTTGTAGGTGGGCATTTGTGGAACAGAAACATGTCATGGCTGGTTATAAAGTAACATGTCCTGGCTGGTTATACAGTAACATGTCCTTGCTGGTTATACAGTAACATGTCCTGGCTGGTTATACAGTAACATGTCCTGGCTGGTTATACAGTAACATGTCCTGGCTGGTTATACAGTAACATGTCCTGGCTGGTTATACAGTAACAGTTCTGGCTGGTTATACAGTAACATGTCCTGGCTGGTTATACAGTAACAATCCTGGCTGGTTAAACAGTAACATGTCCTGGCTGGTTATATAGTAACATGTCCTGTCCGGTTATACAGTAACAGTCCTGGCTGGTTATACAGTAACATGTCCTGTCCGGTTATACAGTAACAGTCCTGGCTGGTTATACAGTAACATGTCCTGGCTGGTTATACAGTAACATGTCCTGGCTGGTTATACAGTAACATGTCCTGGCTGGTTATACAGTAACATGTCCTGGCTGGTTATACAGTAACAGTCCTGGCTGGTTATACAGTAACATGTCCTGGCTGGTTATACAGTAACATGTCCTGGCTGGTTATACAGTAACATGTCCTGGCTGGTTATACAGTAACATGTCCTGGCTGGTTATACAGTAACATGTCCTGGCTAATTATGCAGTAACATGTCCTGGCTGGTTATACAGTAACATGTCCTGGCTGGTTATACAGTAACATGTCCTGGCTGGTTATACAGCAACATGTCCTGGCTGGTTATACAGTAACATGTCCTGGCTGGTTATACAGTAACATGTCCTGGCTGGTTATACAGCAACATGTCCTGGCTGGTTATACAGTAACATGTCCTGGCTGGTTATACAGTAACATGTCCTGGCTGGTTATACAGTAACAGTTCTGGCTGGTTATACAGTAACATGTCCTGGCTGGTTATACAGTAACATGTCCTGGCTGGTTATACAGTAACAATCCTGGCTGGTTAAACAGTAACATGTCCTGGCTGGTTATATAGTAACATGTCCTGTCCGGTTATACAGTAACAGTCCTGGCTGGTTATACAGTAACATGTCCTGTCCGGTTATACAGTAACAGTCCTGGCTGGTTATACAGTAACATGTCCTGGCTGGTTATACAGTAACATGTCCTTGCTGGTTATACAGTAACAGTCCTGGCTGGTTATACAGTAACATGTCCTGGCTGGTTATACAGTAACATGTCCTGGCTGGTTATACAGTAACATGTCCTGGCTGGTTATACAGTAACATGTCCTGGCTGGTTATACAGTAACATGTCCTGGCTAATTATGCAGTAACATGTCCTGGCTGGTTATACAGTAACATGTCCTGGCTGGTTATACAGTAACATGTCCTGGCTGGTTATACAGCAACATGTCCTGGCTGATTATACAGTAACATGTCCTGTCTGGTTATACAGTAACATGTCCTGGCTGGTTATACAGTAACAGTCCTGGCTGGTTATACAGTAACATGTCCTGTCTTGTTATACAGTAACCTGTCCTGTCTGGTTATACAGTAACATGTCCTGGCTGGTTATACAGTAACATGTCCTGGCTGGTTATACAGTAACATGTCCTGGCTGGTTATACAGTAACAGTCCTGGCTGGTTATACAGTAACATGTCCTGGCTGGTTATACAGTAACATGTCCTGGCTGGTTATACAGTAACATGTCCTGGCTGGTTATACAGTAACATGTCCTGGCTGGTTATACAGTAACATGTCGTGGCTGGTTATACAGAAACATGTCCTGGCTGGTTATACAGTAACATATCATGGCTGGTTATACAGTAACATGTCCTGGCTGGTTATACAGTAACATGTCCTGGCTGGTTATACAGTAACATGTCCTGTCTGGTTATACAGTAACATGTCCTGGCTGGTTATACAGTAACATGTCGTGGCTGGTTATACAGTAACATGTCCTGTCTGGTTATACAGTAACATGTCCTGGCTGGTTATACAGTAACATGTCCTGTCTGGTTATACAGTAACATGTCCTGGCTGGTTATAGAGTAACATGTCGTGGCTGGTTATACAGTAACATGTCCTGGCTGGTTATACAGTAACATGTCCTGGCTGGTTATACAGTAACATGTCCTGGCTGGTTTTACAGTAACATGTCCTGGCTGGTTATACAGTAACATGTCCTGGCTGGTTATACAGTAACATGTCCTGGCTGGTTATACAGTAACAGTCCTGGCTGGTTATACAGTAACATGTCCTGGCTGGTTATACAGTAACATGTCCTGGCTGATTATGCAGTAACATGTCCTGGCTGGTTATACAGTAACATGTCCTGGCTGGTTATACAGTAACATGTCCTGGCTGGTTATACAGCAACATGTCCGGGCTGATTATACAGTAACATGTCCTGGCTGGTTATACAGTAACATGTCCTGGCTGGTTATACAGTAACAGTCCTGGCTGGTTATACAGTAACATGTCCTGGCTGGTTATACGGTAACATGTCCTGTCTGGTTATACCACAACATGTCCTGGCTAGTTATACAGTAACATGACCTGGCTGATTATACAGTAACATGTCCTGGCTGGTTATACAGTAACATGTCCTGGCTGGTTATACAGTAACAGTCCTGGCTGGTTATACAGTAACATGTCCTGGCTGGTTATACAGTAACATGTCCTGGCTGGTCATACAGTAACATGTCCTAGCTGGTCATACAGTAACATGTCCTGGCTGGTTATACAGTAACATGTCCTGGCTGGTTATACAGTAACATGTCCTGGCTGGTTATACAGTAACATGTCCTGGCTGGTTATACAGTAACATGTCCTGGCTGGTTATACAGTAACATGTCCTGGCTGGTTATACAGTAACATGTCCTGGCTGGTTATACAGTAACATGTCCTGGCTGGTCTTACAGTAACATGTCCTGTCTGGTTATACAGTAACATGTCCTGGCTGGTTATACAGTAACATGTCCTGGCTGGTTATACGGTAACATGTCCTGTCTGGTTATACAGTAACATGTCCTGTAACATGTCCTGTCTGGTTATACAGTAACATGTCCTGGCTGGTTATACAGTAACATGTCGTGGCTGGTTATACAGTAACATGTCCTGTGTGGTTATACAGTAACATGTCCTGGCTGGTTATACAGTAACATGTCCTGTCTGGTTATACAGTAACATGTCCTGGCTGGTTATAGAGTAACATGTCCTGGCTGGTTATACAGTAACATGTCCTGGCTGGTTATACAGTAACATGTCCTGGCTAGTTATACAGTAACATGTCCTGGCTGGTTTATACAGTAACATGTCCTGGCTGGTTATACACTAACATGT
This sequence comes from Salvelinus namaycush, assembly GCF_016432855.1. Classification (NCBI taxonomy): domain Eukaryota; kingdom Metazoa; phylum Chordata; class Actinopteri; order Salmoniformes; family Salmonidae; genus Salvelinus; species Salvelinus namaycush. The sequence goes on from NC_052314.1 coordinate 64,776,005, forward strand.
CCTGGCTGGTTATAGTTGGGACACTTTCTTCTTCTTTCCACCTTGTTATCTGATTCCTGAGTAACTTCCTGGTCTTCTGGGGGAAGATCCACCCGCATTCTGTGAAGCATCACAAACATAGACACAGATACATGCATACACACACACCATCTTATATGATCTCTTACTTCTCTATATCACTGATTAACATATTGGATGTATACATCTTAATACAAATAATTCTGGATGCTTTAAAAAATAACGAGTAACCAGAACTGGGCTTAAAAACTATTTGAAATCTGTCAAATATTTTGAGCATTTGGGACTATTATAATGGTTCAATTAAGCGAGGCTCAACCAATCAAAGCTAAAGTATTTGGGGTGTATTCATTGGGCACAAAATGGAAGACAGCAAACTGAAACATGGAAGGTTGAACTGTACCTGTCCAATAAGATATATATTTTTTAATTTGCTGTTGTAAAACATTGTTACTATGGTGTGCACCTAATGAACACGTGGTCCAGGTCTGCTAAAAACCACCATCCACTGACGGACAGATAGACAGACAGACAGGAAGTTGTTAATAAAGAAAGTTAGTGGTAGAGCTAAACAGCAACACATGCTGAAATCAACTGAAATTACAATACAATAGGTGTTCCAGCAATAACTTCCATAAACTACTGTGTCCCAAATGGAACCCTATTTCCTACATAGTGATGGACCCTGGTCAAAAGTAGTGCACTATACAGGGAATATGGTGCCACTTGAGATGTACCCTTCATGTCATTATTCACATTCTATGTAGGTCTTATGTACTGTATCTGTCCTGAAAACACAGGCCACTTTTCATCCATGGATATAAGGTCACCACAAGTACAACAGGACTTCTACAAAGAAAAAGGCTTCCTTTAATTAAAGATACAACTTCTCGCAGCAACAGGAAATATAGTGGCCAGTTACAGTTATCTCCTAGCCTTGCCAACGTTAGCCAGCTAGCTAATAATAGTAGAATTCATAACCAATCATATGTTTAGCAAATTCATGATGTATTGTAAGTATTGCAAATTCGTAAGTATCCACAAATTGAAACACACCATATGAAACGTAACATATCATACTAAATGGTGTGTCTTGGGTTACGTACAGAATAATACGAATTGCTTTGAGACCAGGTTGGAAATACACCATTGCGAGTTACATAGGACTTCATGAACATGAAAATGTATGTTTCTGCAGCTACTATACATCCTGAAATACAGCGTCTAGAACATTTCAGAACATTTAACTTCTAGTCTTAAAGGATCAACCTTTAATTTAGGAGCTGTAGTATTTAGCATTTTATGTATTAATTTCCATAAGTACGTCATTTCAAAAGTTTTCCTTGTGAAGTAAGGTACCTTCATTTGGAAGACACATTGTATTCTGTTTTTGAATATTAATAATCTGTTTGTTACAGTTTATTTTACTCAGTTGACTTTTGAAGCCTTGGAGCATGGGGCATCAGCCAACCTCATCACATTAACATAGGCACAATTGTTTGTGTGGCATTGGAAGAATAATAACTATTGGTTTAGATTTCCATGTGTGTGTCTCTATGACTACAGTGTACTTACCAGTGTCCCCAGCTTGAGGTTGTTTATTTATGCTCCTGTTCACAGTATCCTGTCCATGGCTCTTCCTGTTGACATTAGCATAAATCTCCTCAGACTGCTCCATATAAAGGCTAATTCTAATTGCCCCCTTAAAATATACTTTGGTACTTTATGTATCTACACACAGTACAACAGACAGTATATTATGTTTTATATCCTGTTAACCAGCTGCTTTAGTTTAACAGTCTGTTGTGTCTGAGAACGTACAGTGTTACAGGTGTAGGGAGGACTTCACACCTTAACCAGTGGTTTGAGCAGACAGCAACCTCCAGGAAGAGACACAACAGCAGATAGACACCATGATGAGTGTGTGGATATGTAGCAGACAGCAACCTCCAGGAAGAGACACAACAGCAGATAGACACCATGATGAGTGTGTAGCAGGCAGAAACACTGTTGCATTGTGCTTGGTGTTGCCATTGGTCACCTACACGTTGTCTATTGTACAGTGAAGGTTGTGAGTCATTCTCACCTTTCATTAGCATAGTTTTTTGTGTGTGTGTTCCCTCTCAGTACTGTTCTGCCCTCTGTGTGTGTCAAGGTCACACTGTTTAAAGTATCCAATCACATTCAATCAGGAAGCTGGTCGACCTTGTTAAAGAACATTGTTCCTTTATTTATTAATCTGTGACTTTGTTATTCTTATTATTAAAGTGATAATCATAGGTTAATAATTGGTCCCACTTTTTTTTTACTAAGCACAAGCCTATGGCAAATCACATGAAATGTTTCTAATTAAAATAAGGAAGAAACACTTTACAGAGTACCGTATGTCTACATATTCTCTTCTAAATCTAAACACAAGAATCATTTTTTCTCCCTCCTCATTCTCTTAATTTTCTTCTTTCTCCTCTGTCTCTCTCTGACACTAAGGCTCTATCTCAATTAGTCTCGCCTAGATTCATCTCCTCCTCAACCCTATTAGAGGAGAAGGTCCAAGGTCCCTCCCCTAGGATTGTATTCTCCAATGTGTTTGGAGAAGGAGTCGAAGAGAGAGTATGTGAGGAGGAATCGAGTAAGGTCTCATTGAGAAAGAGCTGTGTAGGCAACTCTGTAATACAACTTTTTGGTGAGTTTATCCCACACTTTAACCACCAGGTAGAATCATCACTTAACCATTCAGTACTGTATCCAACCATCAATATATATATGAGAGAGAGAGAGAGAGAGAGAGAGAGAGAGAGAGAGAGAGAGAGAGAGAGAGAGAGAGAGAGAGAGAGAGAGAGAGAGAGAGAGAGAGAGAGAGAGAGAGAGAGAGAGATAAACCCATTGATATATAATTACTGTTGATTTTACTTCTAATTTATCACAGTTATATCTCACCTATCACAAAAAGCTTTGCCTGAATATGGCCTTTCTCTTTAGTCAGGTTGTTGTATCTGGTCTGTAGCTGGTCTCTCTCTTTAGTCAGGTTGTTGTATCTGGTCTGTAGCTGGTCTCTCTCTTCAGTTGCGTTGATTTTATAGAGGGAGAAACTCTGGAACAAGTTGTTCCTTTTATCCTCAGAATCGTTGATGGCTCTGCTATCTACAAAGTGTAAACACAGTTATTAGGTAAAACACCAGGTAATTAGGCTTAGTAACCTGCACCTCTTATAACTGGGTGATAAGCAATGAACTTGGACGCAAACTCACAATAGACAGACAGGCCTATGATCCCAGCCAGAAGAACACACAGCAGCCCCAGACACACTGCAGCAACTAGGAAGGGTCTCTTCACTGATCTATCAGGCTCTGTGGACACATACCATATACTGTCATGTTTTGTGTATGTGTGTGTGTGTGTGTGTGTGTGTGTTACCTGAGTACTGGTCTCCTGGTCCATTATTAGGAGCAGTATCTGCTGTCTCTTCTCTCTTGGTGCTGGTCTCACCGTCTCTCAGGGTGTCTGCACTGACGTAGATATCAACAATCCTATCCTCCATCTCACCTCTGTTAAACTTGACCTTCTTGTTCATATCTGGTTCAGCATAGATGACCTTTGACATATTTAACAATGCCTGGGTCTTTCTTTCTATGTAGGTCTACTATACATTAAGTCTCTGCATCTAGAATTAATGTGGTGGTCTTCCATCATGGCCACCAGGAGGCGTCGTACGTCAACTGCAAGTCCTCTATACGTTAAGTCTCTGCTTCTAGTGATATCTCTGTCTCTGAGTCATCTGTGTGTCTCTCTCTGTGTCACTGCTGTAGGTCTTAACTCTATGGAAGTATCAACAAAATGACACGGTAGTTGTGGCTATGATAATACAAAAATGTTTACAATTTTGAAAACTTGTGTGCGTAGTTGTGTGAGTGTGAGAGATTGTTACAGTGGTTATTGTTAAAACATTTTCTGCAGCACAATATAAATCATTCCATGTCTCTACATGGTCATCTTGTCCAGAGTATATCTCAACACAGTCCTCCTGTCCAGGGAATGGGACTTGCTATTTGTGATGATGGACAGGACACTATCATACCAGGAATATATAGATCATAGAGGGGAAGTGGACAACAAAGGCTAGTTGTTAACATATATTACATATCATATGTAACAGCCCCGATATAATTCAGGGAGTTTCCAGAACTCCCCCTTCCTTTCACCTTTCTTCTGATTTGGACCCTCTGTTTACTCCCAAATATACATCAACATGTTCAGGAGGTCTATGACTACAAACATGGGTCATTATAATGTCCAGACAATAGATGACACAATAGTGACACTACAAACTGCTCAAAGTGGATATTGAGGGTGGGTAGTCTTAACCAGTGAGGAGGAGATGGCGACAGAAACGGACGCAGCTCTGTTCTCTCTAAATGAACCTGATTGGTCGAGGAGTTTTTGTTATGAATTTCATGAATAAATGACTAAACGATGTATACATTTAACTAGAACTAGAACTAATTGAATTCTACCCTGTTTTTCTATGTTGATAAATAATGTTAGTTCATAAGGAAGAGGTTATGTAGCATGTATGGGGGAAGAAAGGGATGTCTGTGTGAGTCTAAAGAAAATTAAGTGGATCATTAACCTATGTTTGAACTGACTAAGCTAAGCTATAGCTAACTCTGTGGAGATAAGGGAAGACAGCTCAAGCCCCTCTAGGTTTTCCGTATCTAGGGGGGACTGGAACTGTCAGCTAAGTGGTAATAAACTATGGTGAGACTTCAGGAGATAATCCAGATATTGTGTGTAAGATATGTGCGTAAGTGTGTTGGAATGGACTTGTCGGAGAAGAGGAGGGACATTTAGAAAGCTATGACGCTGTTTGTGATATATAACCTAATGTACATGGTTTTTCGGTCAGAGATCTTTCGAGAATAAATGCTATTGATAAATTTGGACACGGGTCTCTGTCTGTTGTATGTAAATAAGAATCTTACAAATTCTTATAAACGGACAGAGTGTTTGCTTTTGTTATAATTAAATTGGTTGACAAACATTTAGGAAACTATTTCCTTCAACAGTTTTTGACTGAAGCTCGTTGAACCACTGAAAATAACAACTTAACTTCCCTCTTTTGAGACCCATATAGCAGAGTCTGATGTACTATCTTCATGTTGACTCTGGTAAACAGGACGCTACAATGTCAGGAAACAAGTAGGACTTTTATTAATATACTTGTGTGCCTGAGTTTGAGACAAAGACAGAGAGACAGAGGCAGAGGAGGAAGTTCTGTGCACTGTGTATGTGGTACAGAATGTTGTCATGGTGATTTTAAAACACTTTCTCACAAATCCAGTTGAGTTTGCTGTCGCATGACATGTCATTCCATGACTTTAGAGGACTCTGATCTTCGTGTATCTCGGCACAGTCTTCCCCAGTAATACCTGCATTATCAGGCTGTTTGGCATACCAGTACCTAAAGGGTTAAAACAGTCAGATATCATGGTTAATACCAGTACCTACAGGGTTAAAAACAGTCAGATATCATGGTTAATACCAGTACCTACAGGGTTAAAAACAGTCAGATATCATGGTTAATACCAGTACCTACAGGGTTAAAACAGTCAGATATCATGGTTAATACCAGTACCTACAGGGTTAACAACAGTCAGATATCATGGTTAATACCAGTACCTACAGGGTTAAAACAGTCAGATATCATGGTTAATACCAGTACCTACAGGGTTAAACACAGTCAGATATCATGGTTAATACCAGTACCTACAGGGTTAACAACAGTCAGATATCATGGTTAATACCAGTACCTACAGGGTTAAAAACAGTCAGATATCATGGTTAATACCAGTACCTACAGGGTTAATGACACAGATATCATGGTTAATACCAGAACCTACAGGGTTAAAAACAGTCAGATATCATGGTTAATACCAGTACCTACAGGGTTAAAAACAGTCAGATATCATGGTTAATACCAGTACCTACAGGGTTAAAAACAGTCAGATATCATGGTTATTACCAGTACCTACAGGGTTAAAAACAGTCAGATATCATGGTTAATACCAGTACCTACAGGGTTAAAAACAGTCAGATATCATGGTTAATACCAGTACCTACAGGGTTAAAAACAGTCAGATATCATGGTTAATACCAGTACCTACAGGGTTAACAACAGTCAGATGTGATGGTTAATACCAGTACCTACAGGGTTAAAAACAGTCAGATATCATGGTTAATACCAGTACCTACAGGGTTAAAAACAGTCAGATATCATGGTTATTACCAGTACCTACAGGGTTAAAAACAGTCAGATATCATGGTTAATACCAGTACCTACAGGGTTAAAAACAGTCAGATATCATGGTTAATACCAGTACCTACAGGGTTAAAAACAGTCAGATATCATGGTTAATACCAGTACCTACAGGGTTAACAACAGTCAGATATCATGGTTAATACCAGTACATACAGGGTTAAAACAGTCAGATATCATGGTTAATACCAGTACCTACAGGGTTAAAACAGTCAGATATCATGGTTAATACCAGTACCTACAGGGTTAACAACAGTCAGATATCATGGTTAATACCAGTACCTACAGGGTTAAAACAGTCAGATATCATGGTTAATACCAGTACCTACAGGGTTAAAAACAGTCAGATATCATGGTTAATACCAGTACCTACAGGGTTAATAACAGTCAGATATCATGGTTGATACTTGTACCTACAGGGTTAAAAACAGTCAGATATCATGGTTAATACCAGTACCTACAGGGTTAAAAACAGTCAGATATCATGGTTAATACCAGTACCTACAGGGTTAAAAACAGTCAGATATCATGGTTAATACCAGTACCTACAGGGTTAAAAACAGTCAGATATCATGGTTAATACCAGTACCTACAGGGTTAACAACAGTCAGATATCATGGTTAATACCAGTACCTACAGGGTTAAAAACAGTCAGATTTCATGGTTAATACCAGTACCTACAGGGTTAAAAACAGTCAGATATCATGGTTAATACCAGTACCTACAGGGTGAACAACAGTCAGATATCATGGTTAATACCAGTACCTACAGGGTTAAAAACAGTCAGATATCATGGTTAATACCAGTACCGACAGGGTTAAAACAGTCAGATATCATGGTTAATACCAGTACCTACAGGGTTAACAACAGTCAGATATCATGGTTAATACCAGTACCTACAGGGTTAACAACAGTCAGATATCATGGTTAGTACCAGTACCTACAGGGTTAAAAACAGTCAGATATCATGGTTAATACCAGTACCTACAGGGTTAAAAACAGTCAGATATCATGGTTAATACCAGTACCTACAGGGTTAACAACAGTCAGATATCATGGTTAATACCAGTACCTACAGGGTTAAAACACTCAGATATCATGGTTATTACCAGTACCTACAGGGTTAAAAACAGCAGGATTTCTAGGTTAATACCAGTACCTACAGGGTTAACAACAGTTAGATATCATGGTTAATACCAGTACCTACAGGGTTAAAAACAGTCAGATATCATGGTTAATACCAGTACCTACAGGGTTAAAAACAGTCAGATATCATGGTTAATACCAGTACCTACAGGGTTAACAACAGTCAGATATCATGGTTAATACCAGTACCTACAGGGTTAAAAACAGTCAGATATCATGGTTAATACCAGTACCTACAGGGTTAACAACAGTCAGATATCATGGTTAATACCAGTACCTACAGGGTTAAAAACAGTCAGATATCATGGTTAATACCAGTACCTACAGTGTTAAAAACAGCAGGATTTCTAGGTTAATACCAGTACCTACAGGGTTAAAAACAGTCAGACATCACATCATAATACTAAATAATATGTCGACACCTTATAGTTAACTGTGTTGACTGCTATCATCAATATCAGTAACCTGCATAGAAAAAGGTTGAATGGAGCCTTATTGACAGATTAGTTATCATCTCTCACCCTGTGGTCAGTGGGGTGCCGTCCACCCATTTCCAGGTCCCCTCCTTAACAGAGTCAGTCAGACCAATCCAGACTCTCTTCTTGAGGTTGAAGAGAAATGTCTGTTGTTGAGAAAGATAAATTAGCAGACGTATATGTTTGATCATATCTACCCCCTGCACACCCATTCCCTCTCCGTCTCACCTGTTCCTCTCTGCTGTTTATGATCACCAGGTCTGCTCCTCTCTCCAGACAGGCCTCTCTGCTCTCCTTCCAGGTTTTAGTCTCAGTAGACAGGAAGTACCAACTGGATTCAAACTTCTTCCAGCCTTCAGGACAGGTTTGAAAATATTGATGAACATATGAATTTCCTTCAATTTATCACACTGGACACTTAATGAAAGAACACAGAATGATGATTAGTTGTGTGGGATTAATGGTAATGTATTACTGTAGGTTTACTCACTGAGATTGGTAAGCCTCCAGTTAAGAAAATCTCTCTCAGTCTGTAGCTTGTCTCTCTCTTTAGTCATGGTGTTGTAACTGGTCTGTAGCCGGTCTCTCTCTTTAGTCAGGGTGTTGTAACTGGTCTGTAGCTGGTCTCTCTCTTTAGTCAGGGTGTTGTAACTGGTCTGTATCTGGTATCTCTCTTTAGTCAGGTTGTTGTAGCTGGTCTGTAGCTGTTCTATCTCTGCAGATGAGTTGGTTTTATAGGCTATGAAGCTCTTAGAGACCCCATCATCTGTTATAAACAACAACAAAGTGTATCAATAAAATAGATAATCTGGTGAATTGTAGGTGAATGCTGGTGAATTGTAGGAATTATAACTTAAGACTTACAGTAGACAGACAGGCCTATGATCCCAGCCAGTAGAACACACATAAGCCCCAGACCCACTGCAACATCTCTGGAGGATCTCTTCCCTGAGTTATCAGGTTCTGTGGACACATGTACTGTACATAGCATCAATGAGACACAATAACACTTTTAAAGTGATGTTTTCTCACCCCATCTCTCTTCCTGTTGAGGGTGACTTGTGGTTGTTAAAGATACAGCTTCACACATTAACAGAATATATAGTTTCCAGCTACAGCTATCTCCTAGCCTTGCTAACGTTAGCCTGCTAGCTAATGTTAGTAGAATTCATATGTTTAGGACATTCGTAACATATACAAATTATAATTCGTAACATGTCATACAAAATGTAAATCGTAACATCATAGAAATTGTAATTTGTAATATAGTGTCCAGCTACAGCTATCTCCTAGCCTTGCTAACGTTAGCCAGCTAGCTAATGTTAGTAGAATGCATATGTTTAGGACATTCGTAACATATACAAATTGTAATTCGTAACATGTCATACAAAATGTAAATCGTAACATCATAGAAATTGTAATTTGTAACATACAAAATGGATCATGGTGTCACATAGAACATAGAGAGCCTTTTTATGTCTCTATTTGGTTTGGTCAGGGTGTGATTTGGGGTGGGCATTCTATGTTTTTGTTTTCTATGATTTTGTATTTTTATGTTTTGGCCGGGTATGGTTCTCAATCAGGGACAGCTGTCTATCGTGGTCTCTGATTGGGATCCAAACTTAGGTAGCCATTTTCCCTCCTTTCTTGGTGGGAAGTTAACTTTGTTTGTGGCACATAGCCCTTAAGCTTGTTAAAACTTCTTATGGTTGCAGGGGCAGTATTGAGTAGCTTGGATGAAAAGGTGCCCAGAGGTGCCCAGAGTAAACTGCCTGCTCCTCAGTCCCAGTTGCTAATATATGCATATTATTGTTAGTATTGGATAGAAAACACTCTGAAGTTTCTAAAACTGTTTGAATGATGTCTGTGAGTATAACAGAACTCATATGGCAGGCAAAAACCTGAGAAAAAAATCCGACCAGGAAGTGGGAAATCTGAGGTTTGTAGGTTTTCAACTCATCGCCTATCGAATACACAGTGGGATATGGGTCAGTTTGCACTTCCTACGCCTTCCACTAGTTGTCAACAGTCTGTAGAACCTTGGCTGATGCCTCTACTGTGAAGTGGGGCCGAAGGAGACGGGAATGAGTAAGGTCTATCATGAGCTGACCATGCTCTGACCATGCCCATTCACATGAGAGGGAGTTCTGTTCCATCGCACTTCTGAAGACAATGGAATTCTCCGGTTGGAACATTATTGAAAATTTATGTTAAAAACATCCTAAAGTTTGATTCAATACATCGTTTGACATGTTTCTACTGACTGCTTTTAGTGAACTCGCTTCCTGACTTTGGATTTGTTTACCAAACACGCTAAAAAAAATAGCTATTTGGACATAAATGATGGACATTACCGAACAAAACGAACATTTCTTGTGGAATTGGGAGTCCTGGGAGTGCATTCCAACGAAGATCAGCAAAGGTAAGTGAAGATTTATAATGCTATTTATGAGTTTTGTTGACTGCACAATTTGGCGGGTAACTGTATGGCTTCCTTTTGTGGCTGAACGCTGTTCTCAGATTATTGAATATTGTGATTTTGCCGTAAAGCTTTTTGAAATCTGACACAGCGGTTGCATTAAGAACAAGTGTATCTTTAATTCTATGTAAAACATGTATCTTTCATCAAAGTTTATGATGAGTATTTCTGTTATTTGATGTGGCTCTGCAATTTTCCGGATATTTTGGAGGCATTTCTGAACATGGCGCCAATGTAAACTGAGGTTTTTGGATATAAATATGAACTTTATCGAACAAAACATATATGTATTGTGTAACATGAAGTCCTATGAGTGTCATATGATGAAGATCATCAAAGGTTAGTGATTCATGTTATCTCTATTTCTGCTTTTTGTGACTCCTGTCTTTGGCTGGATAAATGGCTGTGTTTTTCTGTGATTTTGCGGTGACCTAACATAATCGTTTGTGGTGCTTTCGCTGTAAAGCCTTTTTGAAATCGGACACTGTGGTGGGATTAACAAGAAGTGTATCTTTAAAATGGTGTGAAATACTTGTATGCTTGAGGAATTTTAATTGTGAGATTTCTGTTGTTTGAATTTGGCGCCCTGCACTTTCACTGGCTGTTGTCATATCGATCCCGTTAACGGGATTGCAGCCATAAGAAGTTTTAAAGAATATTGTTCCTTCATTTACTAATCTGTGCTTTGTTATTCTTATTATTAAAGTGATGAGCATAGGTGGGGCGGCAGCGTAGCCTAGTGGATAGAGCATTGGACTAGTAACCGGAAAGGTTGCAAGATCAAATCCCTGAGCCGACAAGGTACAAAATCTGTCGTTCTGCCCCTGAACAAGCCAAAAATAAAAATTTGTTCTTAACTGACTTGCCTAGTTAAATAAAGGTAAAATAATTGGTCCCACTTTTTGGGGAAAATCGCATGACATTTTTCTAATAAAACTAATGAAGAATAATTTATTATTTGTCTTATTTTTTCTCTCTTCTTCATTCTATTAATTTTCTTCTTCCTCCTCTATGTCTCTCTCTGACACTAAGGCTCTATCTCAATTAGTCTCTCCTCTCCTCCTATCCCCTCTCTCCCCTCCTCCGATCTCCTCTCCTCCGTGTCACTGTATCCAACGATCAACATAGTAATTTCTACCAGCTAGCTAATGTTAGTAGAATTCATATGTTTAGGATGTTCATATGTTTATTGTATGTTTTTGCAAATTTGTAACATATCATACACATATCATACCCATTGTAATTTGTAACATATCATACAAAATGGATGATGGGCATCCACAATTTGATACATACCATATGAAAGGTAATATATTATAATGGAGTGTCTCTGATTTACGTACAGAATAATACAAAATGTTTTGAGACTAGGTTGGAAATACACAGTGGCGAGTTACAGGACATACTGTAGGATTTGATCAGCATAGTAATTACTAGACTACAAGAAAAACACTGAGAGAGACTTTCCAATCATGTTCCTAAAAATATATGTTTTGACTCATGGATGTCATTCCATGAGAACTGTAGATGTATTATAGAAGCCAAGTACTATTTGCATTTGAAAATGTAATGGAACGAGAGACAAAATGTGTTGATAATGGTATGCTCATCTTTGACAGTGTCTTTAAAGCTGTAAAAACATAGGACTATGTCTATAATTGAGGAGGATGTTTGTATTACAGTGTCTGACTCTCTGGATCTCTGTGTTGTTTAGGTACTGGGGGACAGGACAGCCTGATAATGGTGGCTAGTTCTCTGGGCAGACGGACTGTGTTGAGACAAACTATGGACAAGATGACCATCAGATCATTCCATGTCTCTACATGGTCATCTTGTCCAGAGTATATCTCAACACAGTCCTCCTGTCCAGGGAATGGGACTTGCTATTTTTGATGATGGACAGGACACTATCACACCAGGAAGATATAGATCATAGAGGGGAAATGGAGAACAAAGGCTAGTTGTTAACATATATTAAATATCAAATGTAACAGCCCCAAGATAATTCAGGGAGTTTCCAGAACTCCCCCTTCCTTTCACCTTTCTGCTGATTTGGACCCTCTGTTTACTCCCAAATATACATCAACATGTTCAGGAGGTCCAGGACTACAAACATGGGTCATTATAATGTCCAGACAATAGATTTGACACTACAAACTGCTCCAAGTGGATATTGAGGGTGGGGTAGTCTTAACCAGTGAGGATGAGATGACACCTTTACATTTACCATTTAGTCATTTTTATCAATGTTTTTCATTTAAAAAATGTATTTCACTAGGTAAGTTAGTTAAAAATGTATGTAACTAGGTAAGTCAGTTAAAAATGTATTTAACTAGATAAGTCAGTTTAACATGTATTTAACTAGGTAAGTCAGTTTAACATGTATTTAACTAGGGAAGTCAGTTTAACATGTATTTAACTAGGTAAGTCAGTTAAACATGTATTTAACTAGGGAAGTCAGTTTAACATGTATGTAACTAGGTAAGTCAGTTAAACATGTATTTAACTAGGTAAGTCAGTTAAACATGTATTTAACTAGGTAAGTCAGTTAAAAATGTATTTAACTAGGTAAGTCAGTTAAAAATGTATGTAACTAGGTAAGTCAGTTAAAAATGTATTTAACTAGGTAAGTCAGTTAAAAATGTATTTAACTAGGTAAGTCAGTTTAACATGTATTTTAACTAGGTAAGTCAGTTAAAAATGTTTTTAACTAGGGAAGTCAGTTAAAAATGTATTTAACTAGGTAAGTCAGTTAAAAATGTATTTTAACTAGGTAAGTCAGTTTAACATGTATTTTAACTAGGTAAGTCAGTTAAAAATGTTTTTAACTAGGGAAGTCAGTTAAAAATGTATTTAACTAGGTTAGTCAGTTAGGAACAAGTTCATATTTACAATGACGGACTACCCCGGCCAAACCTTCCCCGAACCCGGACGACGCTGGGCCAATTGTGCACCGCCCTATGGGACTACCAATCACGGCCGGTTGTGTTACAGCCCGGGATTGAACACGGGTCTGTAGTGATGGATCTTGCACTGCGATGCAATGCTTTAGACCGCTGCGCCACTCAGCCCCCCAATTTAGCAGACGCTCTTATCCAGAGTGATTTACAGGAGCAATTAGGGTTAAGTGCCTTGCTCAATGGCAGATCGACAGATTTTTCACGTAGTCGCCTCGGGAATTTGAACCAGCAACCTTTTAGTTACTGGCCTAACGATCTTAACCGCTAGAAGACCTGCAGCCTTCTCTCTTCATGAACCTAATTGGTCGAGGAGATTTTGAGTGACAGCTGGTTGAATGACAGAAAATATTCACTTTACCTTCCTCTTTGGGACCCATATGGGGGAACATCAATCAAGTATGAGCATTTGATATTGTGCTTATATGTAATTTGACAATAAAGACTGACTTTCAAAGATTATTAGGAGATCACACAGCAACCCCAGACACACTGCAGCAACTCCAGAGGGTCTCTTCCACCACTGAACATGTACTGAATCACACATTAAAGATCTTTGGTAATGTGTTTTACTGTATCATCCAGGATTGGGACAAATAAATCTGTTTAATGTATAATGTGTAGTTTGTGTGTGTGTGTGTGTGTGTGTGTGTGTGTTCATGCAATCTTACCTGAAGCAACAACTCCATCTCCTGGGCTGGGCTTGAAGTCTCTTACATTGGCATATACTTGGCCATCAATGTCTGTGTTCTTCATTGCATCAGGCTCATCGTCTTCAAATCTATCTGGGATTTCATAGACTCCCTCTGACATCTTAACACACTTGTGCTCAAATACAGTAACTTCTACTTCTAACCTCAACTCTAATGTACGTCTGTAGCTGTGTCTTCTCCCTGCACTGTCCTGGGTCTGTGTGACTTTAGGTAGTGAAACTCTTTATCAGTCAACCACAGTGGATGATAAATTGTGAAATCAACAAAACACTGGCCACCATGTGACTTCCACCAGCTTTAGTTTGATAATATACTACACTGTATGACTATATATAGTGCTATGTGATGTATGTGTGAATTCACAGGGTCCCAATTTTGGATCGGCTAAAGTAAATTGTTATCATGTTAATTGACATATACACTACATATATTCTCACTGAGTTTACATCACCCCCAGCCTTCAAATGGAGAACACATTATGGATCTCACTCTGTGACTGGTGATGTAGGGGGAAGTTGCCTCTAGATGCTGATTTTAGATCAGTTTTACATTTCCACCACAAATGGTTAAGGTTAAGATTGGGGGAGGGAAACCTGATCCTAGATCTGTACCTAGGGGAAACCTCCCCCCGTGTTGTGACTGGCCACCAATGACCATAGGAGTCTTTGTTCTATCTCTGCTGACTGTGAAGATTTACTCAGAATGAAAAGCAGAAGTTCTGACAACATCTCCATAGTTTCAGTTTGACAGATGTAATAGAATAGAAAGAAGAATAAAAACCCTTCACAGGTTTTATGACAAAACATTCATATTTCCACCCTGTCTTTTAGTACAACACAACATATACATACTGGTTACATCTAATGACACAACTCTCTCTGCACTGATTCCACTGTTCCACATGACATCTACCTACATAAACTATTATACAACTCTACAGCTCTACTCTATTCCACAGGAGGAGAGAAAGCATCACACAGATCCTGAGATACAGGGACAGAGTCAAAGGTGTCCCTCTGGTGGATGTAGTACTAACTACAGGTACAGCTGTAGTGTTGGTGACAGAGACCTGGGTGGATGTAGTACTAACTACAGGTACAGCTGTAGTGTTGGTGACAGAGACCTGGGTGGATGTAGTACTAACTACAGGTACAGCTGTAGTGTTGGTGACAGAGACCTGGTGGATGTAGTACTAACTACAGGTACAGCTGTAGTGTTGGTGACAGAGACCTGGGTGGATGTAGTACTAACTACAGGTACAGCTGTAGTGTTGGTGACAGAGACCTGGGTGGATGTAGTACTAACTACAGGTACAGCTGTAGTGTTGGTGACAGAGACCTGGGTGGATGTAGTACTAACTACAGGTACAGCTGTAGTGTTGCTGACAGAGACCTGGGTGGATGTAGTACTAACTACAGGTACAGCTGTAGTGTTGGTGACAGAGACCTGGGTGGATGTAGTACTAACTACAGGTACAGCTGTAGTGTTGGTGACAGAGACCTGGGTGGATGTAGTACTAACTACAGGTACAGCTGTAGTGTTGGTGACAGAGACCTGGGTGGATGTAGTACTAACTACAGGTACAGCTGTAGTGTTGGTGACAGAGACCTGGGCCCGGTTTCCCAAAAGCATATTAAGGCTAAGTTAATCTTAGAACAATAGGATCCTATGGTAACAACGATGGACTTAGCCTTACGATGATATTGGGAATCCGGGCCCTGGGATGTAGAGCTCACAACCACCACCACATAGTCTTTCACTGAGCCAAGGCACACACCCATGTTGCCTGTCCTATCCACTACTTCTACCTTATTTGATCAGTAGGTGGCGCTGCATGCCACCCGGGTCACGTTCTTGGCTCTGGGCCCCACCGCCGTAGAAGTGTTGAGGGTCCCGTTGCGCTGGCATAGGGTGACACAGACGATGCCTGTCTAGTTGACACTGTCGGTGAGGTTGGCAGAGTACTGCCGGTAAGAGGTACTGAAGTCGGCCGGGCAGTTGGACGAGGGGAATCTGTCACCTGGAGGGAGAGGAGATGGAGCAGACAGACAGAGAGAGAGAGAAAGAAAGAGAGAGAGAGAGAGAGAGAGACAGTGGGAAAGAGTGAGAGAGAGAGAGAGAGAGAGAGAGAGAGAGAGAGAGAGAGAGAGAGAGAGCGAGAGAGAGAGAGAGAGAGAAAGCTTAGTCAGAAAACTGAGGTAGTTATGGTAGTGGTGGTAGTGATAGTTGTGGTGGTAGTGGTAGTAGTGGTAGTTGTGGTGGTAGTGGTGGTAGTGGTAGTGGTAGTCGTGGTAGTGGTGGTTGTGGTGGTAGTAGTGGTAGTGGTAGTAATGGTTGTGGTGGTAGTGGTGGTAGTAGTGGTGGTAGTGGTGGCACCATCTATGACCAGTAGAGCTGGTATCTTACACCAACCAAGTCCTTTCAAATCAGTGACCAGAGAGACAATATGAGGAGAGGAGGCCCATTTTAGAGTTTTGGAACATGACCCTTACCTTGCTGGAAACAGAGAGATGCAGGATGGAGTAGTTCATTTCCCTCACTAACTTTAAACATCAGCTATCTGAGCAGCTAACCGATCGCTGTACATAGTCCATCTGTAAATAGCCCACCCAATCTACCTACCTCATCCCCATATTATTTTTATTTACTTTTCTGCTCTTTTGCACACCAGGAAAACTACTTGCAAATCATCATCTGCTCATCTATCACTCCAGTGTAATCTGCTAAATTGTAATTACTTCGCTACTATGGCCTATTTATTGCCTTACCTCCTCACGCCATTTGCACACACTGTAAATAGACCTTCTTTTTTTCTATTGTGTTATTGACTGTACACTTGTTTATTCCATGTGTAACTCTGTGTTGTTGTTTGTGTCGCACTGCTTTGCTTTATCTTGGCCAGGTCGCAGTTGTAAATGAGAACTTGTTCTCAGCAAGTTTACCTGGTTAAATAAAGGTGAAATATAAAAAATAAATAAAAATATAGTGTTTTGGAACATGACCCTTACCTTGCTGACAGAGAAATGCAGGATGACCCTGTCATGGCTGGCCTGTTCGGGTCAGGTTACCGTGGACCATAATCCCACAGAGATATCTCTCACACCCACCAGCGGGGGAGAGATGGAGAGGTATGGAGGTGGGGGATTTTATGACACCTCCTGCCCATTGTAAATCTTAAGGCAGCAGACAAAATCCCCTTTGTCCTCTCAGTATGGAGGAATGAAATGTACACCAGTATCTCTACTTGCACATCATCATCTGCTCATCTATCACTAAAGTGTTAATCTGCTAAATTGTAATTACTTCACTACTATGGCCTGTTTATTGCCTTACCTCCTCACGTCATTTGCACACACTGTATATATACCTTCTTTATATCTATGTGTTATTGACTGTATGTTTTGTTTATTCCATGTCTAACTCTGTGTTGTTGTTTGTGTCGCTCTGCTGTGCTTTATCTTGGCCAGGTCGCAGTTGTAAATGAGAACTTGTTCTCAACTGGCCTACCTGGTTAAATAAAGGTGAAATATAAATAAAAAATAAAGGTGTCCACGTTCCAGATTGACTACATTGAAGTCGCCTGCCAGATCTCACAATGCCTGGATTGGTGTTTAACACATCAGTTAATCATATCATGTTGTATAGCAATCTTATGCCCATTTGTTGACGTGTGCAACTCAACTGCTATATAGTCGGCCTGGAACGAGACAGCTCTCTCCCCATTGTGGTTGATAGATTGAGTTCTGACCTCACAGATACAGGAAGTTACTAACCCTGGTACTGTTCTCCCTCCCATCTCACTCTGACCTCACAGATACAGAAAACTACTAACCCTGCTACTGTTCTCAATCCCATCTCACTCTGACCTCACAGACACAGGAAACTACTAACCCTGCTACTGTTCTCCCTCCCATCTCACTCTGACCTCACAGACACAGGAAACTACTAACCCTGCTACTGTTCTCAATCCCATCTCACTCTGACCTCACAGACACAGGAAACTACTAACCCTGCTACTGTTCTCCCTCCCATCTCACTCTGACCTCACAGACACAGGAAACTACTAACCCTGCTACTGTTCTCCCTCCCATCTCACTCTGACCTCACAGACACAGGAAACTACTAACCCTGCTACTGTTCTCCTCCCATCTCACTCTGACCTCACAGACACAGGAAACTACTAACCCTGCTACTGTTCTCCCTCCCATCTCACTCTGACCTCACAGACACAGGAAACTACTAACTCTGCTACTGTTCTCCCTCCCATCTCACTCTGACCTCACAGACACAGGAAACTACTAACCCTGCTACTGCTCTCCCTCCCATCTCACTCTGACCTCACAGATACAGGAAACTACTAACCCTGCTACTGTTCTCCCTCCCATCTCACTCTGACCTCACAGACACAGGAAACTACTAACCCTGCTACTGTTCTCCCTCCCATCTCACTCTGACCTCACAGACACAGGAAACTACTAACCCTGCTACTGTTCTCCCTCCCATCTCACTCTGACCTCACAGACACAGGAAACTACAAACCCTGCTACTGTTCTCCCTCCCATCTCACTCTGACCTCACAGACACAGGAAACTACTAACCCTGCTACTGTTCTCCCTCCCATCTCACTCTGACCTCACAGACACAGGAAACTACTAACTCTGCTACTGTTCTCCCTCCCATCTCACTCTGACCTCACAGACACAGGAAACTACTAACCCTGCTACTGTTCTCCCTCCCATCTCTCTCTGACCTCACAGACACAGGAAACTACTAACCCTGCTACTGTTCTCCCTCCCATCTCTCTCTGACCTCACAGATACAGGAAACTACTAACCCTGCTACTGTTCTCCCTCCCATCTCACTCTGACCTCACAGATACAGGAAACTACTAACCCTGCTACTGTTCTCCCTCCCATCTCACTCTGACCTCACAGATACAGGAAACTACTAACCCTGCTACTGTTCTCCCTCCCATCTCACTCTGACCTCACAGATACAGGAAACTACTAACCCTGCTACTGTTCTCCCTCCCATTTCACTCTGACCTCACAGATACAGGAAACTACTAACCCTGCTACTGTTCTCCCTCCCATCTCACTCTGACCTCACAGACACAGGAAACTAATAACCCTGCTACTGTTCTCCCTCCCATCTCTCTCTAACCTCACAGACACAGGAAACTACTAACCCTGCTACTGTTCTCCCTCCCATCTCACTCTGACCTCACAGATACAGGAAACTACTAACCCTGCTACTGTTCTCCCTCCCATCTCTCTCTGACCTCACAAACACAGGAAACTACTAACCCTGCTACTGTTCTCCCTTCCATCTCACTCTGACCTCACAGGCACAGGAAACTACTAACCCTGCTACTGTTCTCCCTCCCATCTCACTCTGACCTCACAGACACAGGAAACTACTAACCCTGCTACTGCTCTCACTCCCATCTCACTCTGACTTCACAGATACAGGAAACTACAAACCCTGCTACTGTTCTCCCTCCCATCTCACTCTGACCTCACAGATACAGGAAACTACTAACCTTGCTACTGTTCTCCCTCCCATCTCACTCTGACCTCACAGATACAGGAAACTACTAACCCTGCTACTGTTCTCCCTCCCATCTCTCTCTGACCTCACAGATACAGGAAACTACTAACCCTGCTACTGTTCTCCCTCCCATCTCACTCTGACTTCACAGATACAGGAAACTACTAACCTTGCTACTGTTCTCCCTCCCATCTCACTCTGACCTCACAGATACATGAAACTACTAACCCTGCTACTGTTCTCCATCCCATCTCACTCTGACCTCACAGACACAGGAAACTACTAACCCTGCTACTGTTCCCCCTCCCATCTCACTCTGACCTCACAGACACAGGAAACTACTAACCCTGCTACTGTTCCCCCTCCCATCTCACTCTGACCTCACAGACACAGGAAACTACTAACCCTGCTACTGTTCTCCCTCCCATCTCACTCTGACTTCACAGATACAGGAAACTACTAACCTTGCTACTGTTCTCCCTCCCATCTCACTCTGACCTCACAGACACAGGAAACTACTAACCCTGCTACTGTTCTCCCTCCCATCTCACTCTGACCTCACAGATATAGGAAACTACTAACCCTGCTACTGTTCTCCCTCCCATTTCACTCTGACCTCACAGATACAGGAAACTACTAACCCTGCTACTGTTCTCACTCCCATCTCACTCTGACCTCACAGACACAGGAAACTAATAACCCTGCTACTGTTCTCCCTCCCATCTCTCTCTAACCTCACAGACACAGGAAACTACTAACCCTGCTACTGTTCTCCCTCCCATCTCACTCTGACCTCACAGATACAGGAAACTACTAACCCTGCTACTGTTCTCCCTCCCATCTCTCTCTGACCTCACAAACACAGGAAACTACTAACCCTGCTACTCTTCTCCCTTCCATCTCACTCTGACCTCACAGGCACAGGAAACTACTAACCCTGCTACTGTTCTCCCTCCCATCTCACTCTGACCTCACAGACACAGGAAACTACTAACCCTGCTACTGCTCTCACTCCCATCTCACTCTGACTTCACAGATACAGGAAACTACAAACCCTGCTACTGTTCTCCCTCCCATCTCACTCTGACCTCACAGATACAGGAAACTACTAACCTTGCTACTGTTCTCCCTCTCATCTCACTCTGACTTCACAGATACAGGAAACTACTAACCTTGCTACTGTTCTCCCTCTCATCTCACTCTGACTTCACAGATACAGGAAACTACTAACCTTGCTACTGTTCTCCCTCCCATCTCACTCTGACCTCACAGATACAGGAAACTACAAACCCTGCTACTGTTCTCCCTCCCATCTCACTCTGACCTCACAGATACAGGAAACTACTAACCTTGCTACTGTTCTCCCTCCCATCTCACTCTGACCTCACAGATACAGGAAACTACTAACCTTGCTACTGTTCTCCCTCCCATCTCACTCTGACTTCACAGATACAGGAAGCTACTAACCCTGCTACTGTTCTCCCTCCCATCTCACTCTGACCTCACAGACACAGGAAACTACTAACCCTGCTACTGCTCTCACTCCCATCTCACTCTGACTTCACAGATACAGGAAACTACAAACCCTGCTACTGTTCTCCCTCCCATCTCACTCTGACCTCACAGATACAGGAAACTACTAACCCTGCTACTGTTCTCCCTCCCATCTCTCTCTGACCTCACAGATACAGGAAACTACTAACCCTGCTACTGTTCTCCCTCCCATCTCACTCTGACTTCACAGATACATGAAACTACTAACCCTGCTACTGTTCTCCATCCCATCTCACTCTGACCTCACAGATACATGAAACTACTAACCCTGCTACTGTTCTCCATCCCATCTCACTCTGACCTCACAGACACAGGAAACTACTAACCCTGCTACTGTTCCCCCTCCCATCTCACTCTGACCTCACAGACACAGGAAACTACTAACCCTGCTACTGTTCTCCCTCCCATCTCACTCTGACCTCACAGATACAGGAAACTACTAACCTTGCTACTGTTCTCCCTCCCATCTCACTCTGACTTCACAGATACAGGAAACTACAAACCCTGCTACTGTTCTCCCTCCCATCTCACTCTGACCTCACAGATACAGGAAACTACTAACCTTGCTACTGTTCTCCCTCCCATCTCACTCTGACTTCACAGATACAGGAAGCTACTAACCTTGCTACTGTTCTCCCTCCCATCTCACTCTGACCTCACAGATACAGGAAACTACTAACCCTGCTACTGTTCTCCCTCCCATCTCTCTCTGACCTCACAGATACAGGAAACTACTAACCCTGCTACTGTTCTCCCTCCCATCTCACTCTGACTTCACAGATACATGAAACTACTAACCCTGCTACTGTTCTCCATCCCATCTCACTCTGACCTCACAGATACATGAAACTACTAACCCTGCTACTGTTCTCCATCCCATCTCACTCTGACCTCACAGACACAGGAAACTACTAACCCTGCTACTGTTCCCCCTCCCATCTCACTCTGACCTCACAGACACAGGAAACTACTAACCCTGCTACTGTTCTCCCTCCCATCTCACTCTGACCTCACAGATACAGGAAACTACTAACCTTGCTACTGTTCTCCCTCCCATCTCACTCTGACTTCACAGATACAGGAAACTACTAACCTTGCTACTGTTCTCCCTCCCTCCCATCTCACTCTGACCTCACAGATACAGGAAACTACTAACCCTGCTACTGTTCTCCCTCCCATCTCTCTCTGACCTCACAGATACAGGAAACTACTAACCCTGCTACTGTTCTCCCTCCCATCTCACTCTGAGTTCACAGATACAGGAAACTACTAACCTTGCTACTGTTCTCCCTCCCATCTCACTCTGACCTCACAGATACATGAAACTACTAACCCTGCTACTGTTCTCCATCCCATCTCACTCTGACCTCACAGACACAGGAAACTACTAACCCTGCTACTGTTCCCCCTCCCATCTCACTCTGACCTCACAGACACAGGAAACTACTAACCCTGCTACTGTTCCCCCTCCCATCTCACTCTGACCTCACAGACACAGGAAACTACTAACCCTGCTACTGTTTTCCCTCCCATCTCACTCTGACCTCACAGATACAGGAAACTACTAACCCTGCTACTGTTCTCCCTCCCATCTCACTCTGACCTCACAGACACAGGAAACTACTAACCCTGCTACTGTTCTCCCTCCCATCTCACTCTGACTTCACAGATACAGGAAACTACTAACCTTGCTACTGTTCTCCCTCCCATCTCACTCTGACCTCACAGACACAGGAAACTACTAACCCTGCTACTGTTCCCCCTCCCATCTCACTCTGACCTCACAGACACAGGAAACTACTAACCCTGCTACTGTTCTCCCTCCCATCTCACTCTGACTTCACAGATACAGGAAACTACTAACCTTGCTACTGTTCTCCCTCCCATCTCACTCTGACCTCACAGACACAGGAAACTACTAACCCTGCTACTGTTCCCCCTCCCATCTCACTCTGACCTCACAGACACAGGAAACTACTAACCCTGCTACTGTTCTCCCTCCCATCTCACTCTGACCTCACAGACACAGGAAACTACTAACCCTGCTACTGTTCCCCCTCCCATCTCACTCTGACCTCACAGACACAGGAAACTACTAACCCTGCTACTGTTCTCCCTCCCATCTCACTCTGACCTCACATACACAGGAAACTACTAACCCTGCTACTGTTCCCCCTCCCATCTCACTCTGACCTCACAGACACAGGAAACTACTAACCCTGCTACTGTTCTCCCTCCCATCTCACTCTGACCTCACAGACACAGGAAACTACTAACCCTGCTACTGTTCTCCTCCCATCTCACTCTGACCTCACAGACACAGGAAACTACTAACCCTGCTACTGTTCTCCTCCCATCTCACTCTGACAGCCACAGTTTCCTCTTCTCTCTCTGGTTGGACAGCATACTTGTTACTCTTTGGCCTCAACTTTATTTCAAAGCCATGTCTTAGTGTTACTTTTGTGTTAACTATGTCTAATGATTCATTTGAAAGTCAACAATAGGTTTTTCTATATGTCCTGCAAACATTTCTGAAAACCTGTTTTTGCTTAGTCATTATGCGGTATTGTGTGCAGATTGATGAGGGGAAAAAACAATTTAATCCATTTTAGAATAAAGCTGTAACGTAACAAAATGTGGAAAAAGTGAAGGGTCTGAATACTTTCTGAATGCACTGTACAGTACATGGTATTTGATGGCCAGTCAAACCCTGGGGGGAAGTTTCCCCTAAGTATAGATCTATGATCAGCAATCCCTTCCCTGATCCTAACCTGAACCATTTGTGGAGGAAATGCAAAACTGACCCAAGATCAGCGTCTAGGGACAACTTCCCCCTACAGCACCAGTCACAGAGTGAGAAACATAATGTGTTCTCCATTGAAGGCTGAGGTTGCTGTAAACTCAGTCAGAATATATGTAGTGTACATGTCAATTAATAACAGGATCACAATTTATTTTAGCACATCCAAAACTGGGACCCTGTGAAACCGCACATACATCACATAGCATGACATAAGACTGGTGGGAGTCACGTGGTGGCCAGTGTTGTGTTAATATCACACTGTGGTTGACTGAAAAATAGTGTCACTACCATAAATCACACAGACGCAGGACAGTGCAGAGGGAAGACACAAGTACAGACTGATATTAGAGCTGAGATAAGAAGTAGAAGTTACTGTATTTGAGCACAAGTGTGTTAAGATGTCAGAAGGAGTCTATGAAAACTCAGATGGATTTGAAGACGATGAGCCTGATGCAATGAAGAACACAGACATTGATGGCCAATTATATGGCAACGTAAGAGACTTCAAACCCAGTTCAAGAGATGGAGTTGTTGCTTCAGGTAAGATTGCACACACACACACACACACACACACACACACACACACACACACACACACACACACACACACACACACACACACACACACACACACACACACACACACACACACACACACACACACACAAATAGCACACAATACATTACAGGTGAGATTATCCTGTGTTACTATACGTTTATGTGTCCCATTCCTGGATGATACAGCAAAACATATTACCAAAGATCTTACTTTAATCATATGTGATTCAGTACATTTTCAGTGGTGGAAGAGACCCTCTGGAGTTGCTGCAGTGTGTCTGGGGTTGCTGTGTGTTCTCCTAATAACCTTTGACAGTCAGTCTTTGTTGTCAAGTTACATATAAGCACAAAATCAAATGCTTATTTTTGTCTGTTGTTCCCCTATATTGGTCCCAAAACAGGGAAGTGAAGTGGATCTTTTCAGTGGTTCAACCAGCTGTCCCTCAAAAACTCCTCAACAAATTAGGTTCATTAATTAAGATAGAGGAAAACCCCGGTGGACCAAAGACAGAGAGCAGAGAGGTACCTGGTGGAGAAGCACATTAGACCAACTACATAGCTACTTGTCAGTACAGTTAGAATCATACAGTAGATATTACCATTAGGAGTCAGTTAGAAAGGTAATCATACAGTAGATATTACCATTAGGAGTCAGTTAGAAAGGTAATCATACAGTAGATATTACCATTAGGAGTCAGATAGAAAGGTAATCATACAGTAGATATTACCATTAGGAGTCAGTTAGAAAGGTAATATACTGTAGATATTACCATTAGGAGTCAGCTAGAAAGGTATTCATACAGTAGATATTACCATTAGGAGTCAGATAGAAAGGTAATCATACAGTAGATAGTACCATTAGGAGTCAGTTAGAAAGGTAATCATACAGTAGATATTACCATTAGGAGTCAGATAGAAAGGTATTCATACAGTAGATATTACCATTAGGAGTCAGATAGAAAGGTATTCATACAGTAGATATTACCATTAGGAGTCAGTTAGAAAGGTAATCATACAGTAGATATTACCATTAGGAGTCAGTTAGAAAGGTAATCATACAGTAGATATTACCATTAGGAGTCAGTTAGAAAGGTAATCATACAGTAGATATTACCATTAGGAGTCAGTTAGAAAGGTAATCATACAGTAGATATTACCATTAGGAGTCAGTTAGAAAGGTAATCATACAGTAGATATTATCATTAGGAGTCAGTTAGAAAGGTAATCATACAGTAGATATTACCATTAGGAGTCAGTTAGAAAGGTAATCATACAGTAGATATTACCATTAGGAGTCAGTTAGAAAGGTAATCATACAGTAGATATTACCATTAGGAGTCAGTTAGAAAGGTAATCATACAGTAGATATTACCATTAGGTGTCAGTTAGAAAGGTAATCACACAGTAGATATTACCATTAGGAGTCAGTTAGAAAGGTAATCATACAGTAGATATTACCATTAGGAGTCAGTTAGAAAGGTAATCATACAGTAGATATTACCATTAGGAGTCTGTTAGAAAGATAATCATATAGTAGATGTTACCATTAGGAGTCTGTTAGAAAGGTAATCACACAGTTAGTTTAGATGGATGACCACATCAACGACCAGGTTATTGAAGAAAAGCAGAAGAGAGCAATGAGGAGAGTGAAGACTGAGACCAATCGCTCAGGTAAGAACTAAGAAAACTCTATCACACACACACATTGACAAAGACTTACACAAACACTGAAAAATGCTAATAGCAAGTCTTACTGGAAAAGTTTAAAAAATATATGATTTACCTTTAAATAGATATTTTAAGTGTATTCAGAAGCATTAAAGCGGCAATATGCACTTCCAACATGACCAACGCGGGCACCCTGCCAATGATTTGGTAAACATCTGAGGAATGGGGCTGGAGTATGAGTGTAATGACTGACCATCCATAAGATCCAAATTGTTGTTTTAACCGTGTTTTGAGGCCATACAGTGTTTGTTTACAATTACAATGGAGTAAAAGAAGTATGTTTGGTATGACAGTTGAACAAAGCTCAGGAGGCATTTCTAAATCGTTATTATTAAGAATCTATGGGTAAATATACTAATATTAATGTAGCAACTGCAGATTGCTCCTTTAATGATTCTAACATGTTATACTGATACAGTAACTTCCTCTTTAATGATTCTAACATGTAATACTGATACAGTAACTTCCTCTTTAATGATTCTAACATGTTATACTGATACAGTAACTTCCTCTTTAATGATTCTAACATGTTATACTGATACAGTAACTTCCTCTTTAATGATTCTAACATGTTATACTGATACAGTAACTTCCTCTTTAATGATTCTAACATGTTATACTGATACAGTAACTTCCTCTTTAATGATTCTAACATGTTATACTGATACAGTAACTTCCTCTTTAATGATTCTAACATGTTATACTGATACAGTAACTTCCTCTTTAATGATTCTAACATGTTATACTGATACAGTAACTTCCTCTTTAATGATTCTAACATGTTATACTGATACAGTAACTTCCTCTTTAATGATTCTAACATGTTATACTGATACAGTAACTTCCTCTTTAATGATTCTAACATGTTATACTGATACAGTAACTTCCTCTTTAATGATTCTAACATGTTATACTGATACAGTAACTTCCTCTTTAATGATTCTAACATGTTATACTGATACAGTAACTTCCTCTTTAATGATTCTAACATGTTATACTGATACAGTAACTTCCTCTTAAATGATTCTAACATGTTATACTGATACAGTAACTTCCTCTTTAATGATTCTAACATGTTATACTGATACATTAACTTCCTCTTTAATGATTCTAACATGTTAAACTGATACAGTAACTTCCTCTTTAATGATTCTAACATGTACAGTAACTTCCTCTTTAATGATTCTAACATGTTATATTGATACAGTAACTTCCTCTTTAATGATTCTAACATGTTATACTGATACAGTAACTTCCTCTTTAATGATTCTAACATGTTATACTGATACAGTAACTTCCTCTTTAATGATTCTAACATGTTATACTGATACAGTAACCTCCTCTTTAATGATTCTAACATGTTATACTGATACAGTAACTTCCTCTTTAATGATTCTAACATGTTATACTGATACAGTAACTTCCTCTTTAATGATTCTAACATGTTATACTGATACAGTAACTTCCTCTTTAATTATTCTAACATGTTATACTGATACAGAAACTTCCTCTTTAATGATTCTAACATGTTATACTGATACAGTAACCTCCTCTTTAATGATTCTAACATGTTATACTGATACAGTAACTTCCTCTTTAATGATTCTAACATGTTATACTGATACAGTAACTTCCTCTTTAATGACTCTAACATGTTATACTGATACAGTAACCTCCTCTTTAATGATTCTAACGTGTTATACTGATACAGTAACTTCCTCTTTAATGATTCTAACATGTTATACTGATACAGTAACTTCCTCTTTAATGATTCTAACATGTTATACTGATACAGTAACTTCCTCTTTAATGATTCTAACATGTTATACTGATACAGTAACTTCCTCTTTAATGATTCTAACATGTTATACTGATACAGTAACTTCCTCTTAAATGATTCTAACATGTTATACTGATACAGTAACTTCCTCTTTAATGATTCTAACATGTAATATTGATACAGTAACTTCCTCTTTAATGATTCTAACATGTTATACTGATACAGTAACTTCCTCTTTAATGATTCTAACATGTTATACTGATACAGTAACTTCCTCTTTAATGATTCTAACATGTTATACTGATACAGTAACTTCCTCTTTAATTATTCTAACATGTTATACTGATACAGTAACTTCCTCTTTAATGATTCTAACATGTTATACTGATACAGTAACCTCCTCTTTAATGATTCTAACATGTTATACTGATACAGTAACTTCCTCTTTAATGATTCTAACATGTTATACTGATACAGTAACTTCCTCTTTAATGATTCTAACATGTTATACTGATACAGTAACTTCCTCTTTAATGATTCTAACATGTTATACTGATACAGTAACCTCCTCTTTAATGATTCTAACATGTTATACTGATACAGTAACTTCCTCTTTAATGATTCTAACATGTTATACTGATACAGTAACTTCCTCTTTAATGATTCTAACATGTTATACTGATACAGTAACTTCCTCTTTAATGATTCTAACATGTTATACTGATACAGTAACTTCCTCTTGAATGATTCTAACATGTTATACTGATACAGTAACTTCCTCTTTAATGATTCTAACATGTTATACTGATACAGTAACTTCCTCTTTAATGATTCTAACATGTTAATTTGATACAGTAACTTCCTCTTTAATTATTCTAACATGTTATACTGATACAGTAACTTCCTCTTTAATGATTCTAACATGTTATACTGATACAGTAACTTCCTCTTGAATGATTCTAACATGTTATACTGATACAGGAACTTCCTCTAAAGCAACGGTGAGAAACAGTCCTCTTGATGCTTATTGTGTGTGTGGTATTTGTGTGCTTGTATGTGAGTGTTTATGAGTGTGTTGGTATGTGTGTGTAAGTGCGTGTATGCTTGCTTGCTTGAATACATGAGTGTATGCATTAATGTAAAAACAAAACATAGAATTCCTTTCATCTAAGTGGTGTGGAAGAAGAGTTTGGTGGTTAAGTCAAAAGGATCCAGTACCTGTGTATTTACATTTAAACCCATGAGAGAAATTGCAACAACAACAACAAAAAAATCTTAGTTTTCAAAAGGCCAAAAAACGAAATTGAAGACAACCACCATGTGTGTGTGTGTGTGTGTGTGTGTGTGTGTGTGTGTGTGTGTGTGTGTGTGTGTGTGTGTGTGTGTGTGTGTGTGTGTGTGTGTGTGTGTGTGTGTGTGTGTGCGTGTGGGTATGTGTGTGTGTGTGGGTATGTGTGTGTCTGTGTATATGTGTGTGTCTGTGTGTGTGTGTGTGGGGGTATGTGTGTGTTCTCACATCAGTGTGTATCTCCTCAGGACCTGAGGATTCAGGGAGAACACTCTATAGGATGGTTGCTGTGAGTTTTGGGATGCTGTGTGTTCTACAAGTCACTCTCAACATCTCCCTGAGACTAGTCTGTGAGTGTATTGTTATCTAATCATTACACTATATCAGACTTTCACAACAACGTCCTAAATTCAGATGACACACTGAGTACAGTTGTCAAGTCAATGCCTATTCCACGTTGGTTAAATGTAATTTCATTGAAATGATGTTGAAACAACGTTAACTTTTTATGGCTGCAGGGGCAGTATTGAGTAGCTCTGATTAAAGGTGCCCATTTCAAACGGCCTCGTACTCAATTCTTGCTCGTACAATATGCATATTATTATTACTATTGGATAGAAAACACTCTCTAGTTTCTAAAACCGTTTGAATTATATCTGTGAGTCAAACAGAACTCATTTGGCACAAACATCCTGACCAGGAAGTGAAAAGTCTGAAATCGATGCTCTGTTCTACTTCCTGCCTATACATGGGCATGATACGTAAGAGTATACGTGCACTTCATAGACCTTCCCCTGGATGTCAAGAGGCTGTGAGAGAAGAAATTTCGTGTTTATCTTGGTCTGAATTGGAATACAAGCTCTTTGTATGACGTGTCCCTCATTTCCGGTACTCTTGGGAGCGCGAGGTGGACAGTGGGATTGCATTCTGTTTAGCTGCCGTTATGGACGACGACTACTATCTCCGGCTCTGATTTTATTTGATACATGTGACCATATCATCGTAAAGTATGTTTTTTCAATATAGTTTAATCAGATTATTGAATTTTTTTCGGGAGTTTTGCCGTGTTCCGTTCTCTGACTTTGTTGACGTTGGAGAGATCCGTGCCACTTGGCTAGTGCGCGTACTAACTGAAGAGGGAAAGTTGCCGTTCTAAATCCAAACAACGACTGTTCTGGACAAAGGACACCTTGTCCAACATTCTGATGGAAGATCAGCAAAAGTAAGAAACATTTTATGATGCTATTTGATATATCTGTCGTAGATGTGAACTAGTCGTCGGCGCCCAAGTGTTTCTGGCTATTGTGCTAAGCTAATATAACGCTACATTTTGTTTTCGCTGTAAAACACTTAATAAATCGGAAATATTGGCTGGAATCACAAGATGCCTGTCTTTCATTTGCTGTACACTATGTCTTTTTCAGAAATGTTTTATGATGAGTAATTAGGTATTTGACGTTGGTGTCTGTAAGTTTTATGGCTGCTTTCGGTGCAATTTCTGATTGTAGCTGCAATGTAAACTATGATTTATACCTGAAATATGCACATTTTTCTAACAAAACATATGCTATACAATAAATATGTTATCAGACTGTCATCTGATGAAGTTGTTTCTTGGTTAGTGGCTATTTATATCTTTATTTGGTCGAATTTGTGATAGCTACTGATGGAGTAAAAAACTGGTGGAGTAAAAAAAGTGGTGTCTTTTGCTAACGTGGTTAGCTAATAGATTTACATATTGTGTCTTCCCTGTAAAACATTTTAAAAATCGGACATGTTGGCTGGCTTCACAAGATGTGTACCTTTCATATGCTGTATTGGACTTGTTAATGTGTGAAAGTTAAATATTTAAAAAATATATATTTTGAATTTCGCGCCCTGCACTTGAGCTGGCTGTTGTCATAAGTGTACCGACGTCGGGCTTGCTCCCATAAGAAGTTAATTCAACCAGTGGGGAGTGTTGTTATCTGCGTAACTGTCACGTCCTGACCATAGTTCTTATGTGTTTTGCTTGTTTAGTGTTGGTCAGGACGTGAGCTGGGTGGGAATTCTATGTTGTGTGTCTAGTTTGTCTGTTTCTGTGTCCAGCCTAATATGGTTCTTAATCAGAGACAGCTGTCAATCGTTGTCCCTGATTGAGAATCATATATAGGTGGCTTGTTTTGTGTTGGGGATTGTGGGTGGTTGTTTCCTGTCTCTGTGTTTGTGTTCTGCACAAGATAGGACTGTTTCGGTTTGCCACACTTTGTTATTTTTTGTTCGTTGTAAGTGTTCACTGTTTTTTGTTTAATTAAACATGTTGAGCACTGGCTACGCTGCGTGTTGGTCCGATCCCTGTTTCACCCCCTCTTTTAGTGAATATAGGTGGCTTGTTTTGTGTTGGGGATTGTGGGTGGTTGTTTCCTGTCTCTGTGTTTGTGTTCTGCACAAGATAGGACTGTTTCGGTTTGCCACACTTTGTTATTTTTTGTTCGTTGTAAGTGTTCACTGTTTTTTGTTTAATTAAACATGTTGAGCACTGGCTACGCTGCGTGTTGGTCCGATCCCTGTTTCACCCCCTCTTTTAGTGAAGAGAGGGAAGGCTGCCGTTACAGAACCACCCACCAAACCCGGACCAAGCAGCGTAACAACGGGCAGCAACGGCAGCAGCAGCAGCAGCGGGACCAGGAGAAATGGACTTGGGAGGACGTATTGGACGGAAAGGGTTGCTACACATGGGAGGAGATCCTGGCTGGTAAGGATCGCCTTCCATGGGAACAGGTGGAGGCAGCTAGGAGAGCGAAAGCAGCTGAAAAGGGGAACCGGTGGGTAGTGTGGCGAGGTCGGGTAGGAGACCTGCGCCCACTTCCCATGCTTACTGTGGAGAGCGGGAGTACAGGCAGACACCGTGTTATGCGGAAGAGTGCACGGTGTCTCCTGTACGTGTGCATAGCCCGGTGTGGGTTATTCCACCTCCCCGCACTGGCCGGGCTAAATTGAGCATTGAGCCAAGTGCCATGAAGCCGGCTCAACATATCTGGCCTCCAGTACGTCTCCTCGGGCCGGTGTACATGGCACCAGCCTTACGCATGGTGTCCCCGGTTCGCCTACACAGCCCAGTGCGGGTTATTCCACCTCCCCGCATTGGTCGGGCTACGGGGAGCATTCAACCAGGTAAGGTTGGGCAGGCTCAGTGCTCAAGGGAGCCAGTACGCCTGCACGGTCCGGTATATCCGGCGCCACCTTCCCGCCCCAGCCCAGTACCATCAGTGCCTACACCACGCACTAGGCTTCCTGTGCGTCTCCAGAGCCCTGTTCCTCCTCCACGCACTCTCCCTGTGGTGCGTGTCTCCAGCCCAGTACCACCAGTTCCGGCACCACGCACCAGGCCTATAGTGCGCTTTGAGAAACCAGTGTGCCCTGTTCCTGCTCCCCGCACTAGCCTTGAGGTGCGTGTCTCCAGTCCGGTGCCACCAGTTCCGGCACCACGCACCAGGCCTACTGTGCGCCTCAGCAGGTCAGAGTCGGCCGTCTGCCCAACCCCGCCTGCACTGCTCGTCTGCTCAACGCCGTCTGCACTGCTCGTCTGCCCAGCGCCATCTGAGCCATTCGTCTGCCCAGCGCCATCTGAGCCATCCGTCTGCCCAGCGCCATCTGAGCCATCCGTCTGCCCAGCGCCATCTGAGCCATCCGTCTGCCCAGCGCCATCTGAGCCATCCGTCTGCCCAGCGCCATCTGAGCCATCCGTCTGTCCCGAGCCATTAGAGCCGCCCGTCTGTCCCGAGCCGTCAGAGCCGTTCGTCAGTCAGGAGCCGCTAGAGCCGTCCGTCAGTCAGGAGCCGCCAGAGCCGCCAGCCAGTCAGGAGCCGCCAGAGCCGCCAGCCAGTCAGGGGCCGCCAGAGCCGCCAGCCAGTCAGGGGCAGCCAGAGCCGCCAGCCAGTCAGGAGCTGCCAGAGCCGCCAGCCAGTCAGGAGCTGCCAGAGCCGCCAGCCAGTCAGGAGCTGCCAGAGCCGCCAGCCAGTCAGGAGCTGCCAGAGCCGCCAGCCAGTCAGGAGCTGCCAGAGCCGCCAGCCAGTCATGAGCTGCCAGAGCCGCCAGCCAGTCATGAGCTGCCCTCCAGTCATGAGCTGCCCTCCAGTCATGAGCTGCCCTTCAGTCATGAGCTGCCTTCCAGTCATGAGCTGCCCTTCAGTCATGAGCTGCCCTCCAGTCATGAGCTGCCCTCCAGTCATGAGCTGCCCTCCAGTCATGAGCTGCCCTCCAGTCATGAGCTGCCTTCCAGTCATGAGCTGCCTTCCAGTCATGAGCTGCCTTCCAGTCATGAGCTGCCCTTCAGTCATGAGCTGCCCTCCAGTCATGAGCTGCCCGCCAGTCATGAGCTGCCCTCCAGTCATGAGCTGCCTTCCAGTCATGAGCTGCCTTCCAGTCATGAGCTGCCCTCCAGTCAGGAGCTGCATCTAGTCCGGAGCAACCATTCAGTCCAGAGCTACCTCTCTGTCCTGAGCTGCCCCTCTGTCCTGAGCTGCCCCTCTGTCCTGAGCTACCTCTCTGTCCTGAGCTACCTCTCTGTCCTGAGCTACCCCTCTGTCCTGAGCTACCTCTCTGTCCTGAGTTGTCTATATTTAGGAGGGGCCTTGGTGAAGGTTCCTGGACCATGGTCGGGGGCGAGGGTCGCCACTCAAAGGACGCTAAGGAGGGGGACAAAGACAGTGGTGGAGTGGTGTCCTCGTCCACCGCCGGAGCCGCCACCGCGGACAGATGCCCGCCCAGACCCTCCCCTTGAGTTTTAGGGGTGCGTTCGGAGTCCGCACCTCAGGGGGGGGGGGGGTACTGTCACGTCCTGACCATAGTTCTTATGTGTTTTGCTTGTTTAGTGTTGGTCAGGACGTGAGCTGGGTGGGAATTCTATGTTGTGTGTCTAGTTTGTCTGTTTCTGTGTCCAGCCTAATATGGTTCTTAATCAGAGACAGCTGTCAATCGTTGTCCCTGATTGAGAATCATATATAGGTGGCTTGTTTTGTGTTGGGGATTGTGGGTGGTTGTTTCCTGTCTCTGTGTTTGTGTTCTGCACCAGATAGGACTGTTTCGGTTTGCCACACTTTGTTATTTTTTGTTCGTTGTAAGTGTTCACTGTTTTTTGTTTAATTAAACATGTTGAGCACTGGCTACGCTGCGTGTTGGTCCGATCCCTGTTTCACCCCCTCTTTTAGTGAAGAGAGGGAAGGCTGCCGTTACAGTAACTAAGTTCCTCCTCGGTTAGACATGTTTAAGGAACTTGCAAACCACATCCAGGAATTTCTGTCCACTTTCAAACTGTTTGTTTTTAACAGTTACAGTAAGAAATTCTGTTTTCACCACTAGCTATATGTATCAATACTTTCCAGATAACAGATGCTTCAAATATTCTGAAGAGAGAGACCAGCTACAGACCAGTTACAACACCCTGACTGAAGAGAGAGACCAGCTATGGACGAGTTACAAAAACCTGACTAAAGAGAGAGACCAGCTACAGACTAGTTACAACACCATGACTAAAGAGAGAGACAAGCTACAGACTGAGAGAGATGTTCTTAGCGGGAGGCTTACCAATCTCAGTGAGTAAACCTACAGCAATAAAGTATCATTAATCCCACTAACTTTATCGTGTGTCTGTATTCTTTCAATAAGAATCCAGTGTGATTAGTTGAAGGAAATTAATGTGTTCATCTTGTAGAACAAACATGTCCTGAAGGCTGGCAGAAATTTGAATCCAGTTGGTACTTCCTGTCTACTGAGACTAAAACCTGGGAGGAGAGCAGAGAGGACTGTCTGGAGAGAGGAGCAGACCTGGTGATCATAAACAGTGATAAGGAACAGGTGAGAGAGAGAGAGAGAGAGAGAGAATATGGGTGTGCAGGGGGTAGATATGAACAAACGTAAGTATGTATATATTTATGTTTCTCAACAACAGACATTTCTCTTCAACCTCAAGAAGAAGAGAGTCTGGATCGGTCTGACTGACTCTGTTAATGAGGGGACCTGGAAATGGGTGGACGGCACCCCACTGACCAAAGGGTGAGAGATGATAACTAATCTGGAGGCTCCATTCAACCTTTTTCTGTGCAGGTTACTGATATTGATGATAGCAGTCAACAAAGTTAACATAAAGATTGAACTTTTCTTTAAATTATTTAGGATTGTGATGTTCTAAATGTGATGTCTGACTGTTTTTAACCCTGTAGGTACTGGTATTAACCATGATATCTGACTGTTTTTAACCCTGTAGGTACTGGTATTAACCATGATATCTGACTGTTTTTAACCCTGTAGGTACTGGTACTAACCATGATATCTGACGGTTTTTAACCCTGTAGCTACTGGTATTAACCATGATATCTGACTGTTGTTAAACCTGTAGGTACTGGTAATAACCATGATATCTGACTGTTGTTAACCCTGTAGCTACTGGTATTAACCATGATATCTGACTGTTTTTAACCCTGTAGGTACTGGTATTAACCATGATATCTGACTGTTGTTAACCCTGTAGGTAATGGTATTAACCATGATATCTGACTGTTTTTAACCCTGTAGGTACTGGTATTAACCATGATATCTGAGACTGTTGTTAACCCTGTAGGTACTGGTATTAACCATGATATCTGACTGTTTTAACCCTGTAGGTACTGGTATTAACCATGATATCTGACTGTTGTTAACCCTGTAGGTACTGGTATTAACCATGATATCTGACTGTTTTAACCCTCTAGGTACTGGTATTAACCATGATATCTGACTGTTGTTAACCCTAAAGGTACTGATATTACCCATGATATCTGACGGTTTCCCTGTAGGTACTGGTATTAACCATGATATCTGACTGTTGTTAACCCTAAAGGTACTGGTATTAACCATGCTATCTGATGGTTTCCCTGTAGGTACTGGTATTAACCATGATATCTGACTGTTGTTAACCCTAAAGGTACTGGTATTACCCATGATATCTGACTGTTTTAACCCTGTAGGTACTGGTCTTAACCATGATATCTGACTGATATTAACCCTGTAGGTACTGGTCTTAACCATGATATCTGACTGTTGTAAACCCTGTAGGTACTGGTATTAACCATGATATCTGACTGTTTTAACCCTGTAGGTACTGGTATTAACCATGATATCTGACTGTTGTTAACCCTAAAGGTACTGGTATTAACCATGATATCTGGCGGTTTTTAACCCTGTAGATACTGGTATTAACCATGAAATCTGACTGTTTTAACCCTCTAGGTACTGGTATTAACCATGATATCTGACTGTTGTTAACCCTAAAGGTACTGGTATTACCCATGATATCTGACTGTTGTTAACCCTAAAGGTACTGGTATTAACCATGATATCTGACTGTTGTTAACCCTAAAGGTACTGGTATTACCCATGATATCTGATGGTTTTTAACCCTGTAGGTACTGGTATTACCTATACAGCCTGATAATGGTGGTGGCAAACCAGAAAATGGTGAGGAGGACTGTGTTGAGACACGCACAGATCAGAGTCTTCTGACGGCATGGAATGACAGGTCATGTGCAGAGAATCTTCACTGGATTTGTGAGAAAGTGCTTTAACATCACCATGACAACATAACGTAGCACGAACAGCAGCCTTCAGTGCACACATCTTCCTTCTTCATTCTCTCTCTCTCTCTTTGTCTCTCTGTCTCTCTGTCTCTGTCTGTCTGTCTGTCTGTCTGTCTGTCTGTCTGTCTGTCTGTCTGTCTGTCTGTCTGTCTGTCTGTCTGTCTGTCTGTCTGTCTGTCTGTCTGTCTGTCTGTCTGTCTGTCTGTCTGTCTGTCTGTCTGTCTCTCTCTCTCTCTCTCTCTCTCTCTCTCTCTCTCTCTCTCTCTCTCAAACCCACACACGGCATGTTTTATTTGTTTGTATTAGCATATTAATAAAAGTCCAACTTATTTCCTGATTGTTGCTTCCTGTGTCCCAGTAGTTATGTTTCACACATTATCAGACACAACATTAAGTTAGCACAGTAGACTCAACAGAATACATTTAACAATTAAAATGTAATTTTGCTGTTATAATACCAAACCAAACACACACACTCGTTTACATGTTTGTATGAGCATATTAATACAATTCCTACTTATTTCCTGATTGTAGCTTCCTGTCTACCAATAGGCTAGTTATGTTCCACAAAACATGGTGGAAGTGCGATGATACGAAACCGAGGTAATGGTGCTAAGTACAAACCTTTGTCTGCTGCATACAAGCCAAGTCAATTTAAAAACAAATCTATTTGCTCTCTTGAGGATCTTGGATCCCATCATTCTGCTAGCTCTGTTTAGAAACTCAAGTTGAAGTCGGTTGCCAGTAATGTTTTCTCTGAAATGAAGCGTAGCTAGGAAGAAGTGCCTGCAGCGGCAGCTATAGTAGAGACTTCCAGCCTTGGCCCTGATCATACCAGAGATGATTTTGGACGGGTAGGAGTGAGATTTTGGGAAAAAGTGGATCCCTGCTCTTTGGCCGACCCATATGTTGTGTCAAGCTGGGAACTGTTACACATGTCACATGTTCGAGAAGTGGATTTGTTTAGACTGTGTGCATCCAGAGGCAGAGGGTGCTCCACATCACACATCTCAGGGCTCGACCTGTGGTGTGCTTTGCTCTGCGGAGCAGGGTGCCTCTCAAAGGAGTGATCAGTGGAGTGGCGTTGAGTGTAGATCTGAAAAACAATATTTCTGGTGTTGTTTACGTCCTCGGTTGGTGAGAAGTAGACCCGGTGACTGAGACTGAGAATACCCAGTATGTCTTGTTGAGCTTGAATAGAAAGTTCTTACCTGTCAGGTTAGGTTATGTCAGCTATTTGGGGGTTTTGCAGAAGGTTTCCTATGCTGAGGCAGTGAGGAAAGTAGATAAAAGCCTAAGGGTGAGTGATTCGACTGGGAACCCCCACTGAGTAGGACTGAAGACAGAGATCCAGAGAGGATATGTTTTAGATTTCTTGCATTTATTGTTATGGTCATTAATTGTACTGCGCTGATGGAGCGGAAATCCCAGAAGATACTGTGTGGTAGCGGCAGCAGTGTGTCTCTGTCGCCCTCTACAGCCAGTCTGTGTCATGGTAACGCTGCACCCTGTAACACTACGGTGACTCTTTGAAAAATCACTGTTACTCAAAATTTTGCATTTTACAAAATGCTAAATGTCACCGGTTGTCATTTATTCCTCTTCTCTCTCACTTACTGTCTCTCCTTCCATCCATCCTGACAAAAACTCCAGGCCCCCATTATTATAATGACAGCACAGAGTTGTTCTGGTCAGGTGGTCAGCAGCTCCTGGCTCACTGGAGCAAAAACTTTTTTCTCCCAACACAGACAGACATTGACGTATCTTTTTATTATACTATATGACCAATTATAACACGTAACACTACTACCCTGGTGTTGTAACACTACAGACTCCGGTGTTGTCCACGCTAGTAACCGTCACCACACTAGTTGCCGTCACCACGCAAGTTACCGCCACCACGCTAGTTACCGTCACCACACTAGTTACCGTCACCACGCTAGTTACCATCACCACGCTAGTTACCATCATCATGCTAGTTACGTCATCACGCTAGTTACCGTCAACACGCTAGTTACCGTCAACATGCTAGTTACCGTCAACATGCTAGTTACTGTCATCATGCTAACTCTGTGATGAGTGCTAGTTACCGTCATCACGCTAGCTAACGTCATCTCGCTAGCTCTGTGATTAGTGCTAGTTACCATCACCATTATAGCTACCGTCAACACGCTAGTTACCGTCAACATGCTAATTACCGTCATCACGCTAGCTCTGTGATGAGTGCTAGTTACCGTCAACATGCTAGTTACCGTCATCACGCTAGCTCTGTGATGAGTGCTAGTTAACGTCATCATGCTAGCTCTGTGATTAGTGCTAGTTACCGTCATCATGCTAGCTCTGTGATGAGTGCTAGTTACCGTCATCACGCTAGCTCTGTGATTAGTGCTAGTTACCGTCATCACGCTAGCTCTGTGATGAGTGCTAGTTACCGTCATCACGCTGGCTCCAAGATACACCCCTCTCAACTCACATGACGAACCACAGATCTTAGGAACATTACAAAGGGCCTTTTACTTGAAAGAGGAGTATCCCATAGCCAGATAGCATTAGCTATAAATTATCGTTTGGTTTGGTCTCTTTAGACGAGGTTCTAATCTCGTTCTTGGTACCACTTAGGACCAAAACATTACCTCATCCAATGGCATATATCAATTGTCAATTCTAGATACCCCCATCTCAAATACACCCCCTCCTGGATAAGCTCAGACAGGGGAGTGAGCCTCTAGGTCATATACTATGTAAGATAAGTTCAACACAGCAGAGGGGTAATACAATGGTTCCAGACACTGCCTTACTCCTCCCCCCAATGGGAAAATAAGGGAGTGACTGGAGTACAGACATAGTGGAGCCCTTCACATGGTTTCACAGATGATTCACATATGAAGACAATGTTCAAACCTGACTTCTCCCTTTCTGATATTCTGCCTATTACCAGACATGTAAAAGACAAGCCTGACCTCTCCCCTCTCTGGGCCCCAAGTGACTTTTCCCTAGAGGAGATAGGAAAATGCAACTGCCAACAGTATAGTCCAAAAGAAGACATTCTAATGACAAGCAAAAAGATAAGTAAAACATCTTATTTATATATGTTACCTAACTAATTCTAATTCTGATACGACAAAGGATGCTTGTACAGTTACAGGGTGACATATGAAAAAAGAAAACCTCTCTGAAAGCCCTGCCAAAACATTACTGCATTCTCACTTGGCCCAAGGCCTGAGTTTTCACAGTGGTCTGTCTGTTACTAATCAAAACCAATTAGAGGGAGTCTT
This sequence comes from Salvelinus namaycush, assembly GCF_016432855.1. Classification (NCBI taxonomy): domain Eukaryota; kingdom Metazoa; phylum Chordata; class Actinopteri; order Salmoniformes; family Salmonidae; genus Salvelinus; species Salvelinus namaycush. The sequence continues at coordinate 64,816,235 of NC_052314.1, forward strand.
TCCCAGCTTAAAGAGATAGAGTGTAAGGAAAAGAGAGAGAGAGAGAGAGAGAGGAGAGTGTGACTTGAGAGAGGGAGGGTGATTTGAGAGGAAGTTGTCTTAACTCTGTGAAAGGAGGAGTAAGGAAGTAAGATAAACAGCTGAGACGATCTGGTTGGCGTGGAGAGCCTTGGAGGAGCTGTGAGAGAACCAGAGAGAAACAGCTGAGACGATCTGGTTGGAGTGGAGAGCCTTGGAGGAGCTGTGAGAGAACCAGAGAGAAACAGCTGAGACGATCTGGTTGGCGTGGAGAGCCTTGGAGGAGCTGTGAGAGAACCAGAGAGAAACAGCTGAGACGATCTGGTTGGCGTGGAGAGCCTTGGAGGAGCTGTGAGAGAACCAGAGAGAAAGACAGTGATTAGGATGTGACTGAAATTCCCTGTCAATCCAGCCAGGAGGCGGAGAAGAGAAGAGGTGGGATTGGACGGAGGGAGAGGAGGAGAGTGAGAGAACCTCTCTGTCTGCCTGTCTGCCTTTCTGCCTGTCTCCTCCATCACTGAGGTACGACATAGGCCAACAACATTGTCCCATCAAAGTAAACAATTATTTAAGATCAGGGTTAAGGTTAAGATTTCATTAAAGTGGTTGAGTCGCTTGTCATTTTTCGACCAAAAAACAAAAAATGTATTACGGACTTATTATTATGCTTATTATGTAGGCCCTTCAGGCAGCCTCTTCCCCTCTGACATTCCCAGACAGTGAATGTGGCTATCCAGAGGCTCGCAGCAAGAGACACACAAACACACACAGACACATTCACAAGCTGGATGGTGAGACATGCTAATAGTTCTGTTATGAATGGGTTAGAGTCATGTGACGCACAGTGGTTTCTTGACGACCTCGTCCCTGATGTGGACAAATTGTCCCGGAGCGTTGTTGGTCCTCAGGCTTAGCTTAGCATCCCTGAGGTGAAAGACTCAAAGCGCACTGAGCCAAATACCTCACACACTGTTTATACACCATTAACCTTAGTGCCTACTAGCCTGTCAAATACCTTGCACTGTTACACCATTATCCACGGTACTAACTCGCCCTGTCAAATGCCAAATACCTTGCATTGTTTATACACCATTAGCCAAAGTGCTAGCCTGTCTGGAACTACCTAAGGCTGTTAGTACATAGTTAGCGGAAGTGCCAGCCTGATGGCAACAACCAAATATCAAATACCTGAGACTGTTAAAAGATGCACTTGTTCTTAATGCAACCGCTGTGTCAGATTTCAAAAAAGCTTTATGTAAAAAGCACACGCATGCAATAATCTGAGATGGCGCTCAAAAATAACAACATTTCTCCGCCATGTTGGAGTCAACAGAAATACGAAATTACATCATAAATATTCCCTTACCTTTGATGATCTTCATCAGAATGCACTCCCAGGAATCCTAGTTCAACAATAAATCGTTGTTTTGTTCAATAATGTCCATTTGTAGAAAAGGCCCATGGAGTTGGTGGAATAATCCTTTCATTCATGGCCACTTACTCAGCTGGGCCAGAGCGCTTTAATTAGGTCAGGTGGCAATGACCGACAGATCTCATCCACATAAAAGGAGGAAAACGGCATCGCCTGATCTCGCTGCTTTCTCTTCCTTAACTCCGTCTGCTCGAAGTTCTGTGCGTCCATGAATCCACGTAAGTCCACCGACTCTGTTACCTTTCATCTGAACTATCTGTTGCGAGCGGGAGAGTGGGCCATCAGTTATTGTTTATAGTTATTATCACGGAGCGCGGCTTGGAGCGCACGCTTCAAACATATTGTGTAATGTGAATTGTAAATGATCGCGGCCATACGGATCCTCATAGGCCAATTATGCAATCGATATGGTTAATATGTAATTAAATTAATTCCATGTACACATGAAGACCAATTGAAAGGGTGAAATGAGAAACGTCATTGTTTGCTAACTGATCGACTTTGATATCAAACTAAAGGAGATTATAGATTGAATGACCATTCACTGTTTGTATTTATTTCATGATTTATGATAAATAGTTAAGAGCCTAAATGACTCACAGGTGATTACTATTGACTTCTTAATGAACTGGATTGTTGAATTCCCTAATTATGTTAATAATGAATGATTGTTATGATTTGATCTTTGTGATTATGAATTTGATTGGATACGTGTGATTTTGTTTCCTTTGTTATGCAGCACAGACTACTCAGTAAATATACCACTTTATGGTTAAAGGAATTCCTGCCTCAGTCTCATCCATTCTTCTGTCACCTGACACGTGACCACCTGTTCACCTTCACTGTCAGTCATCCTACCTGTCCAGCTACCCACACAGATTCCACTAATCTTTCACCATTACTTATGTCTAAGTAGCTACTTTTGCTAGCATGTTTAGTGCACATGTCCAAACGCTCGCGCAGATGCTGGCGAACTCGGACAAAAACTTCAAAAAGTAATATAACAGGTCGAATAAACTGGTCGAACTAAGTAGAGAATCAATCTTCAGGATGTTGTTATCATAACTATCCAATAACATTCCAACCGGAGAATTCCTTTGTGTCTCTAGAAGTTATGGAAAGCAAGACGATATCGTTTGGAACGCGCATGACCAGGAACTGGCATTCTGCCAGACCAATGACTGAAACACCTCCCAGCCGGCCCCACATCACACTAGAGGCTTAGACAATATGTGGGCAGAACTGAAAAAGTGTGTGCGAGCAAGGCCTACAAATCTGACTCAGTTACACCAGCTCTGTCAGGGGGAATGGGCCAAAATTCCCCTAACTTATTGTGGGAAACTTGTGGAAGGCTACCCAAAACGTTTCACCCAAGTTAAACAAATTATAGGCAATGCTACCAAATACTTATTCAGTGTATGTAAACTTCTGACCCACTCGGAATGTGATGAAAGAAATAAAATATGAAATAAATCATTCTCTCTACTATTATTCTGACATTTCACATTCTTAAAATAAAGTGGTGACCTAAGACCGGGAATTTTTACTAGGATTAAATGTCAGGAATTGTGAAAAAACAAGTTTAAATGTATTTGGCTGAGGTGTATGTAAACTTCCGACACTCCGTTCAAAATTTTGCGATCACTTACAAATGTCCTTGTTTTTGAAAAGAAAGCACATTTTTTTGTCCATTAAAATAACATCAAATTGATCAGAAATACAGTGTAGACATTGTTAATGTTGTAAATTGATTTTGTACCTGGAAACGGCAGATTTTTATTGGAATATCTACATAGGCGTATTATCAGCAACTATCACTCCTGTGTTCCAATGGCACGTTGTGTTAGCTAATCCAAGTTTATAATTTTAAAAGTATAATTTATCATTGGAAAACCCTTTGGCAATTATGTTAGCACAGCTGAAAGCTGTTATTCTGATTAAAGAAGTAATAAAACTGTTCTTATTTAGTCTAGTTGAGTATCTGGAGCATCAGCATTTGTGGGTTTGATTACAGGCTAGACTGAAACTTCTCAGTCTATTCTTGTTCTGAGAAATTAAGGTTATTCCATGCGAGAAATTGCCAAGAAACTGAAGATGTCGTACAACGCTGTGTACTAATCCCGTCACAGAACAGCGCAAATTGGCTCTAGCCAGAATAGAACAAGGATTGGGAGCAACTGAGCAAGAGGACAAGTGTATTAGAGTGTCTAGTTTGAGAAACAGACGCCTCACAAGTCCTCAAATGGCAGCTTCATTAAAAGGTAGACGCAAAACACCAGTCTCAATGTCGACAGTGAAGAGGCGACTACGAGATGCTGGCCTTCTAGGCAGAGTTCCTCTGTCCAGTGTCTGTGTTCTTTTGCCCATCTTAATCTTTTATTTTTATTGGCCAGTCTGACATATGGCTTTTTCTTTGCAACTCTGCCCAGAAGGCCAGCATCCCGGAATCGCATCTTCACCGTTGATGTTGAGACTGGTGTTTTGCATATGGCTTCACATGTGACTCCTTAAAGCGATGGGTGGGGCTAAGGCTTAAGAGGGTGTGAACGACGCTGAATGGGTGTAGACAAAGAAGATATTCAAGGGTCTTTTTCTCAAAAGGGGGGTTACAAGTTTAGCAATTTTCATGGCAGAGTTACTATCCCATTGTTCCTCAACTGCAGTGTATGATAAAATATTTTGTAGCTCTTAGTCTTTAATTTTATCCAATGTAAGAAACACCATTTAACATTTTGCTACATAACACCGAATCGAGGCGGTCGGTCACATATCTCTTAGATTCAACACTTCAAAACCTTATTCCTTCTGATTTATTTTTTTATTGTGTTTTTTGAGCATTTCTGACTGTGTTATTCAATGCGTTTCTATGGGCTATAATAGTAAAGCCCAAATTCAATATTTTATTAAAAACAATATATACCTAAAGGGGTCTAAAAATTCAAAATCAAATAGATAAATGATCCAATGTATGACCATCTTAAAACAACTCCATATGTTAGCTTAGACTTTTACATCTTCTCTTTTCAGACAGTGAAAAGCTCAATTAATAGCGATAAAATAGAAAAGTACATTTTATGTCTCCTTGAATATTGAATGCCACAGCTCAGTTTCAGAATGTCATAGAGAGTAACCGAAATACACTGAGTGTAGAAAACATAAGTGTACAACACATGATGCTCTTTCCATGACATACTGTAGACTGACCAGCTGAAAGACACTTAATGTTAGGAAGGTGATCTTAATGTTTTGTATACTTAGTGTATCTCTCCATAGGCCTATTTAATGACAGTCTGCAAAACACTCCAGTCTGGTAAGTTCAACTATCATATCATTATAGTCTGATAAGATGTTACAACAACAGTGGTGGTATCAGATATAGGGCCTAGTGCACAATCATTGTGAAAAGTGCAAAAGAAATACAGTAAACATTGTAATCTCTATGTGATTTCATTTGGTAACACTTTTTCTGTATAGTCCATCCATTTCCACTGGCCTTTAATATTAGGGCCAAATTATAATTTTTTATTTGACCTTTATTTAACTAGGCAAGTCAGTTAAGAACAAATTCTTATTTACAATGACGGCCTACACCGGCCAAACTCGGACGACGCTGAGTCAGTTGTGCACCGCCCTATGAGACTCCCAATCACGGCCGGTCACTATGCATCAGAGTCTTTCACATTTGATAGGTTTTTCTAAGTAGAAGGCAGCACGTAGTTAAGCATTGCTACAGAAGGCTTTATTTAATCGCAATGCTTTTAATTAATTTATTTCTAAATATAAAGCTAACAATAGGTTTTCTTTCTGCTCTTCTCTTTCACAACGGGTATGGAACACCCTCACTCAATTCCAGCCCGGTTTTAACCAAACAAGTCCTTCACAGACACAGATGTATTTAAGGAGTGAATGGTGACAGTATTGGAGGGTTTGGTATACCGACAAATCTATGAATAGCATAATTGCGTCTGTCAAACAGGTAGGCCTGCCTCTTCTTTTCTGAATAGCAAGAAATAAGCTCCAACAAAGCGCTCATGTTGTTTGAATTGTTTGAGAACGTACAGTGTTATAGGTTTAGGGAAGACTTCACACCTTAACCAGTGGTTTGAGCAGACAGCAACCTCCAGGAAGAGGAGAGACTGAGAGACTGTATGTAGCAGACAGGTCCACTGGTGCATTGTGCATGGTGTTGCCATTGGTCACCTACACGTTGGCTTTTTTCATGTGTTGGTTCCTGTGTGTGTGTGTTCATTTTTGCTCTCTGTGACCAACTGTCTGACACTGTTTTAACAATCCAATCACATTCAATCAGGAAGCTGGTAGAGCACAGAGGACATTTTTCCTGTATTACTTAATCTGGCCATTTGTTCTTCTTATTAAAGAGGTTTATGCTAAGAATTGATCATAAAAAATGAAGAAAAAAAGTTTAACCATAAGCCTACATGTCAAATCACATGTGATATTTCTAATGAAACTAATGAAGAATCATTTTCCAGAGTACAGTATGTCTACATACTCTCCTCTAAATCTAAACACAACAATCATTTGCCTTATTCTTTTCTCTCTTCATCCTTCTCTTAATTTTCTTCCTCCTCTGTCTCTCTCTGACACAGGTTCTATCTCAATTAGTCGTTCCTAGATTCCTCTCCAATCTCCTCTCCTCCTTCTCAACCCTATTAGAGGAAAAAGTCCAAGGTCCCTCCCCTTTGACCATATTGTCCAATGCGTTTTGAGAATGAGGCGAGGAAGAAGGATAGGAGGAGGATTCGAGGAAGCTGATTGAGAAAGAGCCCGTAGGCAAGTCTGTAGTACCACTATTTTACCCTAATTGTAAATTCATCTCTCACTTTAACCGCTAGGTGGCAGTATCACTTATACATTCAGCACTGTAAACAACCATCAACATAATAATTTCTAGCCACTGAGAGAGAGGGAGAGAGAGAGAGAGAGACAGAACACTCTCTCTTTCACTCTTTCCCTCCCTCTCTTTCTCTCTTTCCCTCCCTCCCCCCTTTCTCTCTCTCTCTCCTGTTTATGATCACCAGGTCTGCTCCTCTCTCCACACAGTTCTGTCTGCTCTCCTCCCAGGTTTTTTTTCTCAGTAGAGATGAAGGAACAGCGGCAGAGAAAGTTTTGCCAGCCTTTAGGACAGGGTTGTTCTCCTAGATGAAAACATGAATTGACTTAAACGAATCACACTGGACACTTAATGAAAGAATACAGACTTATGATCAGGTGTGTGTGATTCTTGACATTAAAATGCATTCCTGTAGCTTTACTCACTGCAATTGGTAAGCCTCCTGAATGAACAGGATGTTTTAATATATTAACAAACTCCGTTCATTCGTTCATCAACCTGACTCCATTATTATGTGAATAAATGCAACAGGCCCTGTTCGTTTCTGGAGGATCTAGTTAACGTAGCGAGCCTTACATGACCTCTCAGTATGACTGTAATGAAAATGTGTCTAACTTGCACCATTATGCAATTATTAATGTACAAATAGCTAATTCTGGCAACCAAAGTCCTAGCATTAATTTATTGAGGCAAGCAGCTCAGGGACATCAAGGTGGAACCCAAGCATGTGCTTCGTATACTGTAAATAACGTCTATCAATAGACCTACTAAATGAACAATCACAATTACTCTGGAAAACAGGGAATGCATTTACTCAATTCAACTAAAAGGATTTATTTGTCAGAAAATAACTGAAACACAAACCATTCCAAAGTACATTAAATACATGACACATTATAGACTAAACAGAGTAAATGACTATCAACTAAATACTTTACTTGGTTACACGCTTCTTCAGTTCAGAATAATCTGTAAGAGACAAAACGATGTGTTTGACACACAGGAGCTCGCTAACAACTTCACAGAGTCTGACTGAATTCACTGCCCTTTTAACCAAATTCAAGCAAAACTCCCTTTGTCACGCCCTGACCTGAGATATCTCTGTTTTCTTTATATTTTGGTTAGGTCAGGGTGTGACTAGGGTGGGTACGTTAGTTTTAGAATTGTCTACATTTTTTTGTATGTCTAGAGTTTTGTAGGTCTAGGTGATTTGTATGTCTATGGTGGCCTGATATGGTTCCCAATCAGAGGCAGCTGTTTATCGTTGTCTCTGATTGGGGATCATATTTAGGTAGCCATTTTCCCTTTGGTGTTCGTGGGTTCTTGTCTATGTATAGTTGCCTGTCAGCACTATAGTGTATAGCTTCAACGGTTGTTTGTTATTTTGTTTAGTTTGTTTGGTGTTCATTCTTTTAATAAAGAAGAATTTACGCATACCACGCTGCGCCTTGGTCCGATCCATATAACGAACGTGACACCCTTTTAACCAAATTCAAGCAAAACTCACGCACAACCTGAGTTAACATTTCCCTGCATTTTGTTAGTTAAAACAATAGGCAGGAACAACACAATCAGATTCTAATGTAATCAACTCAGTTTGAATGTTCTGACCAGACAACAGGGATGTTCCTGATAACCAGTACAACTTCAATCCAGTCACTTTAAAATACATCAACCAGAAAACATACAATGCAATAAGACATATCAAAATATGCAGCTCTTTATCAGCTCCTGAAGCAAACCAAACATGACCATGTAATTCACACAGAAACATTAATTTAGTCGACTCAAGTTTTGTCAGCCGTTACACCTCTCTTGGTGTCAGTGACCACAGGATTCCTTGGGAACGTCTCGTTTCCGGAAGATGTGTTTCTCTTCTGTGAGGTGTGTCGCTCTTCTGTGAGAAGGTGTGTCTCTTCTGTGAGAAGGTGTGGCTCTCTTCTGTGAGGTGTGGCTCTCTTCTGTGAGAAGGTGTGGCTCTCTTCTGTGAGTAGGTGTGGCTCTCTTCTGTGAGAAGGTGTGGCTCTCTTCTGTGAGGTGTGTCGCTCTTCTGTGAGAAGGTGTTGCTCTCTTCTGTGAGAAGGTGTGTCTCTCTTCTGTGAGATACATATACACTCAGTGGACAGTTTATTAGGTACACCTATCTAGTACCAGGTCAGACCCCCCTTTTCCTCCAGAACAGTTAACGTAAACTAACTCACTTTTGTACATCGCGCTGGTCCGTACAATTGACCTTATTTTAGCGCCCAAAAATGTAATACTTCCAGATCAACTGTAATATCAATACCATTGTAAAGCACAATTTCTCCCCTTTCCAACAAAATCAATGACGAGCCCTTCATGACACCAATCTCTGCATGATTCAAGAAGGCAATGAGCTCCGTCGGGTCTTTTTAAAAATGGCGGGTGGGGAAGCTAAACCTATTGCGTGATAGTGAGAAGGAGAGATGACGTGTGGGGAAACAGCTTTTTTCACTCGATCTGTCCAACTTATCACCTTTTCGCCTCTAAAATTGAAATGAAACACTATAAAGAGTTTATGTAATGTGTCATTACATACCTATTTGAAGGTTTGTGTCGAATTTGAATCGGTGTTTTAGGGCGGTGCTAAAGTGATCTTCAGAAGTAAACAGCGTCATGATAGCTTGCAGTGATGCCGCAAAAAATGACTAGGTATCCCCCCCTTACCCTGTCCCTGTCTCTTTCTTGTTTTGAAACGGTGAGAGAAGTGCTACACCTGGTGGAGAGAGGCTGTAAGACAGAATTAGTTGCTTTATGCGTGCTGTACGTTATGCCATGACACGTCACGATGTAACGTACAGCGTCAGAGGGGTCAGTTTTTTCAACTTTTCTCCAATACTATAGATCCATTACCATGTCAATCAACGCTTGAATAGAAACGTAGTTCACACACCAGATTTTGACTTGTTTGAATGTCGCGGTTGAGCACATTTGTACGGAATGGGGTTAGCGTGCGCTACAGGTACGCTACGGCGTTCAAATGTCAATCAATTGGTTTTAAAGGGTCTATCGTGTGCTAGAAAAACATTCCCCACACCATTACACCACCGCCACCAGCCTGTACCGTTGACACCAGGCAGGATGGGGCAATGGACTCATGCTGTTAACGCCAAATCCTGACACTGTCATCAGCATGACGCATGAACTGGAATTCGTCGGACCAGGCAATGTTTTTCCACTCCTCCATTGTCCAGTGTTGGTGATCGCGTGCCCACTGAAGCCGCTTCTTCTTGTTTTTCACTAATATGAGTGGAACCTGGTGTGGTCGTATGCTACAATAGTCCATCCATGACAAGGACCGACGAGTTGTGCATTCTGAGATACTGTTCCGCACACTACTATTGTAATGCGCCATTATTTGCCTGTTTGTGGGCCTCGTGTTAGCTTCCACGATTCTTGCCAATCTCTTTCGATCTTTCTCATCAACAAGCTGTTTTCGCCCACAGGACTTCCGCTGTTTGGATATTTTTAGTTTGTCACACAGTTGGCCGGCCGTTACTGAGATACTGGAAACAGCACCTGGCACTGACGATCATACCACGCTCAAAGTCGTTTAGGTCGCTTGTTTTGCCCATTCTAACGTTCAGTCGAACAGTAACTGAATGCCTTGATGCCTGTCTGCCTGCTTTATACAGCAACCCATGACCACCTGACTCGAACTATTTACAGGAACAAGGTGGTCCACCTAATAAACTGGCCACTGAGTGTATATGGCCATCCATCTAAACAATGTGTTGAGTTCTCATGCTGGGCAGTGGTGCCTTCTCTAAAAAAAAATCACTAGTGATTTAATTTATTCCGGCGACCGCCTTTTATTGGCCTAAAGATAGAACTATATCTAGAATTAGAATCCATATTAATTGAATAGGATCTCTATGGGCCTAATAGTAAATATTTGTCGTTTAACTTTACAACTGTATTTGACTACCTATTAACGACTACCTATTAACGTGGCATAAACAACAACCAGTCATGTTTTCATCTTATTGTCAAACAATTACTTCAAAAGGCTCATGCATAGGCTAACTGCTCACCTTACTCAGGGACGGTGCAACGACAGGTGGTACCAAAAAATGATATATTTTTAAGCCTCATTTAGATGTCATTATTTCCAACATGGTAGGCAATGTGTTAGTCTACTTGTCTCTAATTAGATACATGCAGCTTCTCTTCTGTCATTGATGTTCTAGAGCACATATGTCAGAGTCAAGGCCCGCGGGCCACATCCGGCCCGCGAGAAGGTTTTTTACGGCCCCTGGGATGATCTTGATTTATTATTAGAACCGGCCCGCAGACCGCAGCAAGCCGGCAGCCCGCAGATCTTTTACACGCACCAATACTACATTTCCCACAATGCAACGGTGACGCACCGAGCAGTAGGCTGCTTCATTTCAATATTTATTGGCACAGCAGTCGTCAGCATCACAGTAAAATTAACTTTCAGATACCCATCAAAAATGGCAAAACGGAAGGTGGACACTGAGAACCGGGGGTTTCAAACAAGGTGGGAGTCGGAGTATATGTTCACGGAGGTAGCTGGAAAACCTGTGTGTCTTCTGTGTGGAGAAAGTGTGGCGGTACTGAAAGAGTATAATCTGAGACGACATTATGAAACGAAACACGCGGACAAAAACAAGAATATGGACATGGAACAAAGGCTACAAAAGGCAGAGGAATCTCGACAGGCTCTGTTCAAAAAAGCCAAATCACAAGGCCAGGCTGCTGTCAAGGCCAGTTTTATTTTGGCAGAAGAGATCGCTAAATCAGCCCGGCCATTTACGGAGGGGGATTTCATCAAAAACTGCATGATTAAAGTTTGTGACGAAGTTTGCCCAGAAAAAAGGCAACTCTTTTTAAATGTGAGTCTGAGCAGAAACACCATTGCCGAGAGAGTAGACCAGTTGTCCATCAATCTAAAAGAGCAGCTTGTGAAAAAGGGAAAAGATTTCATTGCATATTCCTTGGCTGTGGATGAGAGCACCGACATTTCTGACATTGCCCAGTTGTCAATTTTCATCCGCGGAGTGGACTCCAGCCTAAGCGTGACAGAGGAGTTTTTGGCTTTACGTCCTATGCATGGCACAACTACGGGGCATGATTTGTATGAAGAGGTGTCAAGATGTGTAAATGAGATGGAGCTGCCTTGGGAAAAACTCGTGGGTTTGACAACCGACGGAGCACCTGCGATGTGTGGACACAGGAGCGGACTGGTGGCGAAGATACGGGAAAAGATGCAAGAGGAAAACGCGACAGGTGAGCTGACAGCTTATCATTGTATCATACACCAGGAAGCGTTGTGCGGTAAAGCCTTGAAAATGGAGCATGTAATGAGCATCATCACGCGCACAGTTAACTTTATCAGAGCCAAAGGTTTGAATCACCGCCAGTTCAAGGCATTTCTGACGGAGTTAGAAACGGAGCATGGTGATTTGCCTTATCACACAGAGGTGCGATGGCTAAGCCAGGGAAAGGTGCTTCAAAGATGTTTCGAGCTTCGTGAGGAGATTTGTCTGTTCTTGGACAGCAAAGGGAAAGACACAACACAACTCCGAGACGAAATGTTTCTGTGTGAAATGGCTTTTCTGTGTGACATTACGAGTCATCTGAATGCAATGAACTTGCAGCTGCAGGGTCGGGATCATGTCATCTCTGATATGTACAGTACAGTGAAGGCATTTAAAACCAAACTGACTCTGTGGGAGACGCAGATGCGGAAAGAAAATTTGAGCCACTTTCCCAGCTGCCAGACCATGAAAGAGAAGCTCTCTACCAGTGCGTTCCCGAGCGCACAGTTGGCTGATAAAATAGGTATGCTTGCCGCTGACTTTCGACGCCGATTTGCTGACTTTGAAGCACAAAAAAGCAGGTTGGAACTGCTCGGTAACCCATTTGCTGTTGACGTGGAAAGCTCACCACCAAACCTCCAAATGGAGTTGATTGACCTCCAATGCAATGATGCACTGAGGGCAAAATATGCGGCAGTGGGTGCTGCGGAGTTCGCCCGTTTCCTCCCCGACACAATGCCCCAGCTGCGCATCCAGGCTGCTCAAACGTTGTCTATGTTTGGCAGCACATACCTGTGTGAACAACTGTTTTCTTTGATGAACCTGAACAAAACATCACACAGAAGTCGACTTACTGCTGAACACCTCCACTCAATTCTGAGGATTTCCTCAGCTCAGAGCCTTACCCCGAACATTGATGAACTTGTGGAAAAGATGGGACACCACCAAGTATCACCCTCAACCTCAAACAAGTGAACATTACTGTGCAATCACATATTTAGAGTTTTTACTCAGTTCAAGTTTAAAAGTTAAAGTTTAATATTTGTTTTCACTGCATGTTACTTCTCCTTAAACAAAGTGTTGTTTTTGATTAATAGATTTTTGCACTTTATTTTATTGTATTTCAATCCAATTATATTTTAAAAATATTTCAGTTGAGTGGATGATAGAAAATTGCTATTATTGTTTTTTTCTTTGAAGTAAATTTAGCCCACTTTTGCTAAAATAGAAAATATAGGCTACTGATGGTGCCTTGAATACCGGTTTCTTTCATTTAATGTTCATGTTATGGGGATTTTTATATAAAGGAAATTTGTCTTTTGTGTCTGTTGAAAATTAAAGATTACTGACAGAGCCATAAGAAAATATTGCTTTATTTATCTGATCATATTGGAATATATTTGTTAGGTTTTCAGTAGGTTCAATTAGGTTCACTAGACTATATGCGTCATTTAAAAATTTTTCAATGAACATTCGAACAGTCCGGCCCTCGGCTTGTAGCTAAATTTTTTATTTGGCCCTCCGTCCATTTGACTTTGACACCCCTGTTCTAGAGTGTAACATAAATTAGATACATTTTGTTAGTCAACTTGTCTATAATTAGATACATGCAGCTTTCCGATAGTATATCAGTTCATCATGGATACATATTTTATGTGGTTGAAAATGAATGTTGCTGAAAGAAATTGCACGTTTAGTGTACACAACAGGTCCCAAAGCATGTATTTGCATTCTCTCAAGATGCTAAAATAAATATTCCAGAGAAAAAATTAACATTTGATCTACACTTTTTGCTGTGAGGAACACTTAATTCTGCAGAAGTTAATATTATAAGGCTACATGTGAGGCCTACAGTCAGTGTCCAGACTTCAGTTAATATTAAAAGGCTACATGTGAGGCTTACAGTCAGTGTCCAGACTTCAGTTAATATTAAAAGGCTACATGTGAGGCCTACAGTCAGTGTCCAGACTACAGTTAATATTTTAAAAGGCTACATGTGAGGCCTACAGTCAGTGTCCAGACTTCAGTTAATATTAAAAGGCTACATGTGAGGCCTACAGTCAGTGTCCAGACTTCAGTTAATATTAAAAGGCTACATGTGAGGCCTACAGTCAGTGTCCAGACTTCAGTTAATATTATAACAGGCTACATGTGAGGCCTACAGTCAGTGTCCAGGCTTCATTTAGCCTACTATTCCAACTAGGCTACTCTACTAAAATATTTCCTGCATCCATACAGTGCCAGCTGATAAATATAAAGAGACGTCAGTTACAAAACACCAAACAGTGTTCTGAATGACATTCAGTGATAGTCATTCGTTAGGCCTACACAAGTCCTGAAATGAATTCATGTGTACACCTCTGTCCACGCGGTCCACTCGGTCTTGACCACAAGTCTCTGCCTTGGCAAGATGTCTGTGTTATTGTTGGATTATAAATAATTTTGGAGCGTCTGTTTTCTGAATTTTAATGCAGTTTACATGCGGTAAGGATAAATAAATAGTGTAGTTTTCTTGGAATCTATGTTTTAATTATTGTGATAGGCTCATGTTCTTTTAGTATGGCGTACCCCCGCTATTTATTTGGCTGGTACTCTGTACCAGACCATTCCGGATTACTTTCACCCATTGTATACTAGGCTCCTAAAAAAATAGCTGGTCTCTCTCTTCAGTCAGGGTGTTGTAACTGTTCTGTAGCTGGTCTCTCTCTTTAGTCAGGGTGTTGTAACTGGTCTGAAGCTGGTCTCTCTCTCTTTAGTCAGGGTGTTGTTACTGGTCTGTAGCTGGTCTCTCTCTCTTTATTTAGGTTGATGTAGCTGGTCTGTAGCTGGTCTCTCTATTTAGTCAGGGTGTTGTAACTGGTCTGTAGCTGGTCTCTCGCTTTAGTCAGGGTGTTGTACCTGGTCTGAAGCTGGTCTCTCTCTTTAGTCAGGGTGTTGCAAATGGTCTGTAGCTGGTCTCTCTCTTTAGTCAGGGTGTTGTTACTGGTCTGTAGCTGGTCTCTCTCTTTTTTCAGGTTGTTGTAGCTGGTCTGTAGCTGGTCTCTCTCTTTAGTCAGGGTGTTATTACTGGTCTGTAGCTGGTCTCTCAGTATTCAGGTTGTTGTAGCTGGTCTGTAGCTGGTCTCTCTCTTTAGTCAGGGTGTTACTGGTCTGTAGCTGGTCTCTCTCAGTATTCAGGTTGTTGTAGCTGGTCTGTAGCTGGTCTCTCTCGGTAGTCAGGTTGCTGTAACTGGTCTGTAGCTGGTCTCTCTCTGCAGATGAGTTGGTCTTATAGATTAAGAAGCTCTTAGAGACCCCATCATCTGTCACAACAACATACAAGTTTAGCTAAAGGAGATAATCACAGACCTGCTGGTGATTTGTAGAAATGATCACTTAAGACTGACAGTGGACAGACAGGCCGATTATCCCAGCCAGTAGAACACACAGCAGCCCCAGGCACACTGCAGCAACTAGGAAGGGTCTCTTTCCTGTGCTATCATGCTCTGTGGACGCGTGAAAAGATGTGTGTGTGGTGTTCTTAACCAGAAGTCCCCACAAGAATAGTAAACAAACAAAAATTGACCAGCTGGGGACATTTAATTGGTCCCCACAAGGTCAAATGCTATTTCTAGGGTTAAGGTTAGAATTAGTGTTAGGGTTAGGAGCTAGGGTTCATTTTAGGGTTAGGGTTAAGGTTAGGGTTATGGTTAATGTTAGGGTTAGGGTTAGGGTAAGAGTATGGGTTAAGAGGGTTGGGTTTAGGGTTTAGGAAAAATAGGATTTTGAATGGGACTGAATTGTGTGTTCCCACAAAGTGGTTAACTGTACATGACTGTGTGTGTGTATGAGTGTGCGTGTGCACGTGCACGTGCGCGAGTGTGTCTGTCTGTGTACCTTACCTGAGTGTTCAGGTTGTGGTGTGGTCCCTTGGGTCACTGCATCCTCAGTCTTGTTTCTCCAGTCATTTTCATAGATAGGCTCTTCATTTACATAGATGTCGGCTCCATTGTGAAACTGGTCCCCTAAAACACACTGTATTCCTCTAACATCTTCATTGATATAAACAGTGGCCCCAGACATCTCCATAGTCTACCATTATCTCTGTATGAGAGCTGACCAGTGAGTCCAGTCTGGCACTTGCTATTTGTGATGATGGACAGGACACGATCATACCAGGAAGATATAGATCAAAGAGGGGAAGTGGAGAACAAAGGCTAAATGTCACATAACTTCTTATGGCTGCAAGCCCGATGTCAGTACACTTATGACAACAGCCAGTTCAAGTGCAGGGCGCGAAATTCAAAAGATATTTTTTAGAAATATTTAACTTTCACACATTAACAAGTCCAATACAGCAAGTGAAAGATAAACATCTTGTGAATCCAGCCAACATGTCCGATTTTTAAAATGTTTTACAGCGAAAACAGCACGTATATTTATGCTAGCTCACCACCAAATACAAAAAAGCACAGACATTTTTCACAGCACAGGTAGCTTGCACAAAACCAACCTAACTAACCAAGAACCAACCAAACTAACCAAGAAACAACTTCATCCGATGACAGTCTTATAACATGTTATACAATAAATCTATGTTTTGTTCGAAAAATGTGCATATTTGAGGTATAAATCAGTTTTACATTGCAGCTACCATCACAGCTACCGTCACAAATAGCACCGAAGCAGCCAGAGTAATTACAGACACCAACGTGAAATACCTAAATACTCATCATAAAACATTTCTGAAAAATACATGGTGTACAGCAAATGAAAGACAAACATCTTGTGAATCCAGCCAATATTTCCGATTTTTTAAGTTACAGCGAAAACACAATATAGCATTATATTAGCTTACCACAATAGCCAGAAACACAAGCCATTTACCAGCAGCAAAAGTTAGCGATCGTAACAAACCAGCAAAAGATATATAATTTTTGACTAACCTTGATAAGCTTCATCAGATGACAGTCCTATAACATCAGGTTATACAATACACTTATGTTTTGTTCGAAAATGTGCATATTTAGAGCTGAAATCCGTGGTTACACATTGTGCTAACGTAGCATCTTTTTCCCAGAATGTCCGGATATTTTTATGACACTCACCTATTCTGACCAAATAACTATTCATAAACTTTACTAAAAAATACATGTTGTATAGGAAATGATAGATACACTAGTTCTTAATGCAATCGCCGTGTTAGAATTCTAAACATAACTTCACTACGACATGCAGCTTACGTTATAGCGCGAGAGAGCCCAAAATCTGGGCGCAAACTAATTGTAAACATGTTCCGACAGATATATGAAATAACATCATAAATGGGTCCTACTTTTGATGATCTTCCATCAGAATGTTGTACAATGAGTCCTTTGTCCAGAACAATCGTTGTTTGGTTTTAGAACAGCCTTTTTCCCTCTTGAATTAGCAAGCAGACTAGCCAAGTGGCGCGAAGTTCTTCTTCCTGAATAAACGCAGAGAACGCAAGACGCCTAAACTCCCAAAAACAATTCAATAATCTGATGAAACTATATTGAAAAAACATACTTTACGATGATATTATCACATTTATCAAATAAAATCAAAGCCGGAGATATAAGACGTCTATAACGAATGCTTTTCAGAAGCCAATAGTGGTGACCTTTATGCGCTTCCTGAACAGAGGAATTCTGGGGTCATGTCATTCCAAGCTATCTCTTTTGACCATAGAAATACCTAGAAACCCCATTTCACCTCTCACAGCCTATTGACATCTAGTGGAAGGCGTATGAAGTGCATGTATACTAATAGATATAAAGCACATTTATAGGCAGGCCCTGGAACAGAGCCCTCGATTTAAGATTTTTCACTTTCTGACAGGAAGTTTTCTGCAAAATGAGTTCTGTTTTACTCACAGATATAATTCAAACGGTTTTAGAAACTTGAGAATGTTTTCTATCCAATAGTAATAATAATATGCATATTGTACGAGCAAGAATTGAGTACGAGGCCGTTTGAAATGGGCACCTTTTATCCAAGCTACTCAATACTGCCCCTGCAGCCATAAAAAGATAAACAGCTCCAAATTTCCAAAACTCCCCCTTCCTTTCACCTTTGTGCAGATTTACATTTGACATTTTAGTCATTTATCTTAAGATAGTGAAGTGAGACAACCGCATATCACAGTCAGTGCAAAGTAGGGGTGGGGGGGGGTGTAAGACAAGATGTCTAGTTTAACATTCTACTGCAGTGGGCTAAATCAGGGTCACAGTGTTTCTTGATTGTTTTAAAGAAATCTCCTTTGAAACAAAAGTATACACCTCACACACATGGTTATGGGCTCACAAAAAGTAAGACACCTGTAACATGTCGAATATAGAGTTGAAATGTATTCCATTTTGAGTTTGCATCCCAATATTACACTTTATATACATCACGGAAGACTGAAATACAACAAAACCGCTTGACATAGAAACACCAGATTTTCGGCCAGGTTCTTAGAATTTTTTAAAATTAATTATGAAATCATGAAACATATCTACAACTAAATAATTTGACTGCAGGAAAGTGCTACAATACTCGTTGATGAGATAGGGTTTCATACGTTTTCGGAAGATGGACAGGGACTCTACTGTCCTAGCATCAGGTTCCACCATGGTGGTGTCAGTACAGAGAAGAGCTTTGACAGCACTGAGCAGGAGCTGATCTGCTGTAGGGGTGGGAGGGCCAAGAAACCAGAGGTGGCAGAACAGAGTGCTCGGGTTGGGGTGTAGGGTTTGAGCATAACCTGAAGGTAGGGATGAGCAGTTCCTCTCGCTACTCCGTAGGTAAGCACCATGGTCTTGTAGTGGATGTGGTCTTCAACTGGAAGCCAGTGGAGTGTGTGGAGGAGCGGGGTGACATGGGAGAACTTAGGAAGGTTGAACACCAGATGGGCTGCGGCATTCTGGAGAAGTTGCAGGGGTTTGATGGCACAAGCAGCGGGAGCCCAGCCAACAAAAGAGTTGCAGTAGTCCAGACGGGATATGATAATCACCTGGATTAGGACCTGCGCCGCTTCCTGTGTGAGGAAAGGTTGTATTCTATGGATGTTGTAGTACATGAAATGCAGGAGCGAGTCACTGCTTTGATGTTTGCAGAGAACAACAGAATGTTGTCCAAAGTCACGCCAATGTTCTTTACACGCTGGGAGGGGGACACCGTGGAGTTGTCAACCGTGATGGACAGATCTTGGAGAGGGCAGGCCTTCCCTGGGAGGAAGAGCAGCTCTGTCTTGTCGAGGTTGAGCTTGAGGTAGTGGGCCGACATCCAAGCTGAGATATCTGCCAGGCACATAGAGATGCATGTTGCCACCTGAGTGTCAGATTTTCACTTTATCACATATAGTCAGTGGTGGAAAGAGTACCAAATTGTCAAAGTAAAGATACCTTAATAGACAATGACTCAAGTAAAAGTGAAAGTTACTCAGTAAAATCCTACTTGAGTAAAAGTCTAAAAGTATTTGGCTTTAAATATACTTAAGTATCAAAAGTACATAATTGCTCAAATATACTTAACTTAAAGTAAAAGTATTAATCATTT
The DNA here is from genome assembly GCF_016432855.1 of Salvelinus namaycush. Lineage (NCBI taxonomy): Eukaryota > Metazoa > Chordata > Actinopteri > Salmoniformes > Salmonidae > Salvelinus > Salvelinus namaycush. The sequence continues at coordinate 64,835,388 of NC_052314.1, forward strand.
CAAATTCTTTATATTAAGCAAACCAGACCTCACCATTTCCTTGTTTTTATATTATTTACGGATAGCCAGGGGCATGCTCCAACACTCAGACATCATTTACAAACAAGGCATTGTTGCAGTTGTTGACACAAACATTCACCCTCTGAATGGCACACATACACACTACATATATATCTCAATTGCTTCAAGGCTTAAAAATACTTCTTCAACCTGTCTCCTCCCCTCCATATACACCGCTTGAAGTGGATTTAACAAGTGACATCAATAAGGAATCATAGCTTTCACTTGGATTCACCTGGTCAGTCAATGTAATGGAAAGAGCAGGTGTCCTTAATGTTTTGTACACTCAGTGTTCGTATCCCATCTATCTGATGCTGTCTGGACAGAAATAGCATGTATGACATGCCATACTCTCTTTGTCCAGACAGCATCAGATACATGGTCTACACATACTGAGACAGAGGGGCGCTGTTTCACCCGCTCGGATGCTTTATCTGGTATTGATGCGTCTTTCTGTCTGCACGGGTCTCTGTCAAATAATTTATCAATATTTCAATATTTTATTTGGAGAGGCAAAGAGGTTAGGGTGGGCCAGGCCCCCTAAGGCCCATAACTCCGGCCCTGTGTAAAGAACTTTAATTGTGTCAAGATCTTCCCTCAGTATCTTTAGTAGAAGATCAACAAGTCGGAAAGCCTGAATGATAATTCACTGAGGCCAACCACACATGTTAAAAATATATTTTTAAATCAAAGTTTATTTTATTTTCTATTTTGTAAAAACATACAACTACAAATGCATTTTGTCAAGGCACATAGTACATTTTACAAATCCTTTTCAAGATATTAATCAAAAGAGGGATATTTCAAACATGGATTCCTCATCAAAACAGAGCCCCCCTACAACAGAGAAAAACAACAATATCATCATAAAACTCTTCACTCTATGTATCCCAGCATTAGGCCAGTAGCCGAAAGGTCGCTGGTTCGATTCCTCAGACCGACTAGAGGAAAAATCTGTTGATGTGCCCTGAAGCAAGGCACTTAACCTTTCTCGCCCCGGGGTTCCGCTAGCGGAACACCCACAACATTCCGCTGCCTTCGCAGAGCGCGAAATTCAAAAAATATATTTTTTAAATATTTAACTTCCACACATTAACAAGTTCAATACAGCAAATGAAAGATAAGCATCTTGTGAATCCAGCCAACATGTCAGATTTTTAAAATGTTTTACAGCAAAAACACAATATATATTTATGTTAGCTCACCACAATAGCCAAACACACAACGCTATTTATCCCCCGCATAGGTAGCTTTCAAAAAAACGACAAAATATAGATATAATTAGTCACTAACCAAGAAACAACTTCATCAGATGACAGTCTTATAACATGTTACACAATACATTTATGTTTTGTTCGAAAAATTTGCATATTTGAGGTATAAATCATAGTTTTACATTGCAGCTACAATCACAAATAGCACCGAAGCAGCCAGAATAATTACAGAGAGCAACGTGAAATACATAAATACTCATCATAAAACATTTATGAAAAATACATGGTGTACAGCAAATGAAAGATAAACATCTTGTGAATCCAGCCAATATTTCCGATTTTTTAAGTGTTTTACAGCGAAAACACAATATAGAAATATATTAGCTTACCACAATAGCCAAACACACAACCGCATTTATTCACCGCAAAGATAGCTTTAGCAAAAACCAGCAATAAATATAAAATAAATCACTAACCTTTGGACAACTTCATCAGATGACAGTCTTATAACATCATGTTACACATAGCATTTATGTTTTGTTCGAAAATGTGCATATTTAGAGCTGAAAACCGTGGTTATACATTGTGAAAATGTAGCAACTTTTTCCCAGAATGTCCGGATATATTTCTGACACTCACCTAATCTGACCAAATAACTCATCATAAACTTTACATAAAAATACTTGTTGTATGGCAAATGAAAGATACACTGGTTCTTAATTAATGCAACCGCTGTGTTAGATTTTTAAAAATAACTTTAGTACGACATACAGCTTGCGTTATTGCGAGACAGCGCTCGTTAAAGGGGGCGGAGAATAGGACTAAACATTTCACACAAAAATACGAAATAACATCATAAATTGTTCTTACTTTTGCTGAGCTTCCATCAGAATCTTGTACAAGGAGTCCTTGGTCTAGAATAAATTGTTGTTTGGTTTTAGAATGTCCTTTTCTCCTGTCGAATTAGCAACCTTAGCTAGCCAAGTGGCGCGAACATGTCCATCTTCTCTCGACGCAAACAACGGAAAACTCCAAAAGTCCCGATAAACGTGGAATAATCTGATAAAACTCGGTTGAAAAAACATACTTTACGATGATATTATCACATGTATCAAATACAATCAGAGCCGGAGATATTAGCCGTTTATACCGAACGCTTTTTCAGAAGGCAATCTGGGGTTCCTTCTCGCGCCTTCGAAGACAATGAAATTTCCAGACCTGTCACTCCAAAAGCTCTTGTTCGACCTCAGATCAAGCTAGACACCCCATTTCACCTCCCACTGCCTGTTGACATCTAGTGGAAGGCGTATGAAGTGCATGTATATCGATAGATATAAGCCAGTTGAATAGGCAGGCCCTGGAACAGAGCCTCGATTTCAGATTTTTCACTTCCTGTCTGGAAGTTTGCTGTAAAATTAGTTCTGTTTTACTCACAGATATAATTCAAACAGTTTTAGAAACTTGAGAGTGTTTTCTATCCAATAGTAATAATAATATGCATATTGTACGATCTAGAACAGAGTACAAGGCCGTTTCATTTGGGCACGATTTTTTCCCAAAGTGAAAATAGCGCCCCCTACACACTAACAGGTTAACACTAATGGCTCCTGTAAATCGCTCTGGATAAAAATGTCTGCTAAATGACTAAAATGTCAATTTGGCTGATGAGAAGTAAGAAAATAAACCCACAGTTCTCCACTCCACCACCATTAGGCTCTCCACTCCACCACCATTAGGCTCTCCACTCCCAGTAACTGCAGTAGAACCAACACAGAGTTAGACTGGTCACCCTCTCAGAACCTAGAGTATGAACAACACAGAGTTAGACTGACCACTCTCTCAGACCCTAGAGTATGAACAACACAGAGAATCAGTCCTACTCCTTACACTGTGATCAGTGTTATTATAGAGCAGTAGTCTTTTACCTCGGGGTGGTCAGTGGGGTGCCGTCCACCCATTTCCAGGTTCCCGCAGTAACATTGGTGGAATGGAGAACTGTGGGTATATTTCTTACTTCTCATCAGCCAAAGAGTATGGTGGGATGTTGAACATCTCAGGGCAATTCATTGGATCTGTGAGAAATAGGCTTCTCTGGCTACGTTTACACAGGCAGCCCAATTCTGATCTTTTTCCCAATAAGTGGCAAAATATCTGATCTAATTGGTCAAATACCAATTAGTGGAAAATAATCAGAAGTGGGCTGCCTGTGTAAACGCAGCCTGGTACTTTCTCTGCTGTTTAAGGAACTATATATACAGGAGGAAATCTAAGGTGGAATTACACAGAAAAATATATATATTCAGGTCCATCCATTTGGACCTGATCCATATCATACGGAATGGATACCACATTTTGAGGACCTGTTTTGGCTAGTGAGCGCTACCTTCAAAGCTACTGACTGAAATGATAAAAAACCTTTATAATGCATATTCAATACAATGTCTGTGGCAGTTAGCCTAGAGGATAAGTGTGTTGGGCCGGTAACCGAAAGGTTGTTGGTTTGAATCCCTGAGCCGACTAGCTGAAAAATCTATTGGTGTGTCCTTGAGCAAGGCACTTATCCCTAATTGCTCCTGTAAGTCGTTCTGGATAAGAGCATCTACTAAAATGCATTCTCTCTTTTATCTGTTCCTCTCTGCTCTTTATGATCGTACTCTGTGGTCAGTGTTGGTCCACCAGTTGGGAATGGAAGACCTACACTGTGGTCAGTGTTATTAGAGCAGTAGTGTATTACCTTGTGGTGGTCAGTGGGATACCGTCCACCCATCTCCAGGTCCCATCAGTAACAAAGTCAGTCAGACCAATCCAGACACTCTTGTTGAGGTTGAAGATAATTTTCTGTTTTTGAAAAAGATAAACATATATACCTTTTCTGTTTGATTATATCTAACCCCTGCCCACCCATATCATCTCTCTATCTCTCTCTCTCTCTCTCTCTCTCCCTCTATCTCTCTCTCTATCTCTCTTACCTGTTCCTTATCACTGTTTACGATCACCAGGTCTGCTTCTCTCTCCAGACAGTCCTCTCTGCTCTTCTCCCAGGTTTTAGTCTCAGTAGACAGGAAGTACCAACTGGATTCAAACTTCTGCCAGCCTTTAGGACAGGTTTGTTCTACAAGATGAAAACATGAATTGACGTCCAACTTCTTACACTGTACACTTAATGACCGAATACAGACACATGCTCGGGCCTGTGTGATTAATGACACGATCATTTAGTGCTGTAGATTTACTAGCCTCCCACTGAGAACATTTCTCTCAGTCTGTAGTTGTTCTCTCTCTTCAGTACATTTGTTTTCATAAAGTATGAATCTCGTTAAGACCTCATTATCTGCAACAACTAAAAAAGAGAAGTTGCTCACTAAATTAGATAACATCAGAACTGCTAAAATAGTAAGAACAATAACTATAATGTTTACAGTAACTTTGAGCGCAGGAAGAATGTCACGTTGCCAAGCGACATCCAAATGTAAGGCAAAGATGTAAATAGAAAAGTAGAACATCTGGTGACCTGTGATGAAGACGGCACAGCAACAAGTCTAGTGAATGTAATGAGGGCCTTATACTCACAGTAGACAGACAGGTCTATGATCCCAGCCAGTAGGAGAACACACAGCAACAAGTCTAGTGAATGTAATGAGGGCCTTATACTCACAGTAGACAGACAGGTCTATGATCCCAGCCAGTAGGAGAACACACAGCAACAAGTCTAGTGAATGTAATGAGGGCCTTATACTCACAGTAGACAAACAGGCCTATGATCCCAGCCAGTAGGAGAACAAACAGCATCAAGTCTAGTGAATGTAATGAGGGCCTTATACTCACAGTAGACAGACAGGCCTATGATCCCAGCCAGTAGGAGAACACACAGCATCAAGTCTAGTGAATGTAATGAGGGCCTTATACTCACAGTAGACAGACAGGCCTATGATCCCAGCCAGTAGGAGAACACACAGCATCAAGTCTGGTGAATGTAATGAGGGCCTTATACTCACAGTAGACAGACAGGTCTATGATCCCAGCCAGTAGGAGAACACACAGCATCAAGTCTAGTGAATGTAATGAGGGCCTTATACTCACAGTAGACAGACAGGCCTATGATCCCAGCCAGTAGGAGAACACACAGCATCAAGTCTAGTGAATGTAATGAGAGCCTTATACTCACAGTAGACAGACAGGCCTATGATCCCAGCCAGTAGGAGAACACACAGCATCAAGTCTAGTGAATGTAATGAGGGCCGTATACTCACAGTAGACAGACAGGCCTATGATCCCAGCCAGTAGGAGAACACACAGCATCAAGTCTAGTGAATGTAATGAGGGCCTTATACTCACAGTAGACAGACAGGTCTATGATCCCAGCCAGTAGGAGAACACACAGCATCAAGTCTAGTGAATGTAATGAGGGCCTTATACTCACAGTAGACAGACAGGTCTATGATCCCAGCCAGTAGGAGAACACACAGCATCAAGTCTAGTGAATGTAATGAGGGCCGTATACTCACAGTAGACAGACAGGCCTATGATCCCAGCCAGTAGGAGAACACACAGCAACAAGTCTAGTGAATGTAATGAGGGCCGTATACTCACAGTAGACAGACAGGCCTATGATCCCAGCCAGTAGGAGAACACACAGCAACAAGTCTAGTGAATGTAATGAGGGCCTTATACTCACAGTAGACAGACAGGCCTATGATCCCAGCCAGTAGGAGAACACACAGCAACAAGTCTAGTGAATGTAATGAGGGCCGTATACTCACAGTAGACAGACAGGCCTATGATCCCAGCCAGTAGGAGAACACACAGCATCAAGTCTAGTGAATGTAATGAGGGCCGTATACTCACAGTAGACAGACAGGCCTATGATCCCAGCCAGTAGGAGAACACACAGCAACAAGTCTAGTGAATGTAATGAGGGCCGTCACTCACAGTAGACAGACAGGCCTATGATCCCAGCCAGTAGGAGAACACACAGCATCAAGTCTAGTGAATGTAATGAGGGCCGTATACTCACAGTAGACAGACAGGCCTATGATCCCAGCCAGTAGGAGAACACACAGCAACAAGTCTAGTGAATGTAATGAGGGCCTTATACTCACAGTAGACAGACAGGCCTATGATCCCAGCCAGTAGGAGAACACACAGCATCAAGTCTAGTGAATGTAATGAGGGCCTTATACTCACAGTAGACAAACAGGCCTATGATCCCAGCCAGTAGGAGAACACACAGCATCAAGTCTAGTGAATGTAATGAGGGCCTTATACTCACAGTAGACAGACAGGCCTATGATCCCAGCCAGTAGGAGAACACACAGCATCAAGTCTAGTGAATGTAATGAGGGCCTTATACTCACAGTAGACAGACAGGCCTATGATCCCAGCCAGTAGGAGAACACACAGCAACAAGTCTAGTGAATGTAATGAGGGCCGTATACTCACAGTAGACAGACAGGCCTATGATCCCAGCCAGTAGGAGAACACACAGCAACAAGTCTAGTGAATGTAATGAGGGCCGTCACTCACAGTAGACAGACAGGCCTATGATCCCAGCCAGTAGGAGAACACACAGCATCAAGTCTAGTGAATGTAATGAGGGCCGTATACTCACAGTAGACAGACAGGCCTATGATCCCAGCCAGTAGGAGAACACACAGCAACAAGTCTAGTGAATGTAATGAGGGCCTTATACTCACAGTAGACAGACAGGCCTATGATCCCAGCCAGTAGGAGAACACACAGCATCAAGTCTAGTGAATGTAATGAGGGCCTTATACTCACAGTAGACAAACAGGCCTATGATCCCAGCCAGTAGGAGAACACACAGCATCAAGTCTAGTGAATGTAATGAGGGCCTTATACTCACAGTAGACAGACAGGCCTATGATCCCAGCCAGTAGGAGAACACACAGCATCAAGTCTAGTGAATGTAATGAGGGCCTTATACTCACAGTAGACAGACAGGCCTATGATCCCAGCCAGTAGGAGAACACACAGCAACAAGTCTAGTGAATGTAATGAGGGCCGTATACTCACAGTAGACAGACAGGCCTATGATCCCAGCCAGTAGGAGAACACACAGCATCAAGTCTAGTGAATGTAATGAGGGCCTTATACTCACAGTAGACAGACAGGCCTATGATCCCAGCCAGTAGGAGAACACACAGCAACAAGTCTAGTGAATGTAATGAGGGCCTTATACTCACAGTAGACAGACAGGCCTATGATCCCAGCCAGTAGGAGAACACACAGCAACAAGTCTAGTGAATGTAATGAGGGCCTTATACTCACAGTAGACAGACAGGCCTATGATCCCAGCCAGTAGAACACACAGCAACAAGTCTAGTGAATGTAATGAGGGCCTTATACTCACAGAAGACAGACAGGCCTATGATCCCAGCCAGTAGAACACACAGCATCAAGTCTAGTGAATGTAATGAGGGCATTATACTCACAGTAGACAGACAGGTCTATGATCCCAGCCAGTAGGAGAACACACAGCATCAAGTCTAGTGAATGTAATGAGGGCCTTATACTCACAGTAGACAGACAGGCCTATGATCCCAGCCAGTAGGAGAACACACAGCATCAAGTCTAGTGAATGTAATGAGGGCCTTATACTCACAGTAGACAGATAGGCCTATGATCCCAGCCAGTAGGAGAACACACAGCATCAAGTCTAGTGAATGTAATGAGGGCCTTATACTCACAGTAGACAGACAGGCCTATGATCCCAGCCAGTAGGAGAACACACAGCATCAAGTCTAGTGAATGTAATGAGGGCCTTATACTCACAGTAGACAGACAGGCCTATGATCCCAGCCAGTAGGAGAACACACAGCAACAAGTCTAGTGAATGTAATCAGGGCCTTATACTCACAGTAGACAGACAGGCCTATGATCCCAGCCAGTAGGAGAACACACAGCATCAAGTCTGGTGAATGTAATGAGGGCCTTATACTCACAGTAGACAGACAGGCCTATGATCCCAGCCAGTAGAACACACAGCATCAAGTCTAGTGAATGTAATGAGGGCCGTATACTCACAGTAGACAGACAGGCCTATGATCCCAGCCAGTAGCAGAACACACAGCATCAAGTCTAGTGAATGTAATGAGGGCCTTATACTCACAGTTGACAGACAGGCCTATGATCCCAGCCAGTAGGAGAACACACAGCATCAAGTCTAGTGAATGTAATGAGGGCCTTATACTCACAGTAGACAGACAGGCCTATGATCCCAGCCAGTAGGAGAACACACAGCATCAAGTCTAGTGAATGTAATGAGGGCCTTATACTCACAGTAGACAGACAGGCCTATGATCCCAGCCAGTAGGAGAACACACAGCATCAAGTCTAGTGAATGTAATGAGGGCCTTATACTCACAGTAGACAGGCCTATGATCCCAGCCAGTAGGAGAACACACAGCATCAAGTCTAGTGAATGTAATGAGGGCCTTATACTCACAGTAGACAGACAGGCCTATGATCCCAGCCAGTAGGAGAACACACAGCATCAGGTCTAGTGAATGTAATGAGGGCCGTATACTCACAGTAGACAGACAGGCCTATGATCCCAGCCAGTAGGAGAACACACAGCAACAAGTCTAGTGAATGTAATGAGGGCCTTATACTCACAGTAGACAGACAGGCCTATGATCCCAGCCAGTAGGAGAACACACAGCAACAAGTCTAGTGAATGTAATGAGGGCCGTATACTCACAGTAGACAGACAGGCCTATGATCCCAGCCAGTAGGAGAACACACAGCATCAAGTCTAGTGAATGTAATGAGGGCCTTATACTCACAGTAGACAGACAGGCCTATGATCCCAGCCAGTAGGAGAACACACAGCAACAAGTCTAGTGAATGTAATGAGGGCCGTATACTCACAGTAGACAGACAGGCCTATGATCCCAGCCAGTAGGAGAACACACAGCATCAAGTCTAGTGAATGTAATGAGGGCCGTATACTCACAGTAGACAGACAGGCCTATGATCCCAGCCAGTAGTAGAACACACAGCAACAAGTCTAGTGAATGTAATGAGGGCCGTCACTCACAGTAGACAGACAGGCCTATGATCCCAGCCAGTAGGAGAACACACAGCAACAAGTCTAGTGAATGTAATGAGGGCCGTATACTCACAGTAGACAGACAGGCCTATGATCCCAGCCAGTAGGAGAACACACAGCATCAAGTCTAGTGAATGTAATGAGGGCCTTATACTCACAGTAGACAAACAGGCCTATGATCCCAGCCAGTAGGAGAACACACAGCATCAAGTCTAGTGAATGTAATGAGGGCCTTAAACTCACAGTAGACAGACAGGCCTATGATCCCAGCCAGTAGGAGAACACACAGCAACAAGTCTAGTGAATGTAATGAGGGCCTTATACTCACAGTAGACAGACAGGCCTATGATCCCAGCCAGTAGGAGAACACACAGCAACAAGTCTAGTGAATGTAACGAGGGCCTTATACTCACAGTAGACAGACAGGCCTATGATCCCAGCCAGTAGAACACACAGCAACAAGTCTAGTGAATGTAATGAGGGCCTTATACTCACAGTAGACAGACAGGCCTATGATCCCAGCCAGTAGAACACACAGCAACAAGTCTAGTGAATGTAATGAGGGCCTTATACTCACAGTAGACAGACAGGCCTATGATCCCAGCCAGTAGGAGAACACACAGCATCAAGTCTAGTGAATGTAATGAGGGCCTTATACTCACAGTAGACAGACAGGCCTATGATCCCAGCCAGTAGGAGAACACACAGCATCAAGTCTAGTGAATGTAATGAGGGCCTTATACTCACAGTAGACAGACAGGCCTATGATCCCAGCCAGTAGAACACACAGCATCAAGTCTAGTGAATGTAATGAGGGCCTTATACTCACAGTAGACAGACAGGCCTATGATCCCAGCCAGTAGGAGAACACACAGCATCAAGTCTAGTGAATGTAATGAGGGCCTTATACTCACAGTAGACAGACAGGCCTATGATCCCAGCCAGTAGGAGAACACACAGCAACAAGTCTAGTGAATGTAATCAGGGCCTTATACTCACAGTAGACAGACAGGCCTATGATCCCAGCCAGTAGGAGAACACACAGCATCAAGTCTAGTGAATGTAATGAGAGCCTTATACTCACAGTAGACAAACAGGCCTATGATCCTAGCCAGTAGGAGAACACACAGCATCAAGTCTAGTGAATGTAATGAGGGCCTTATACTCACAGTAGACAGACAGGCCTATGATCCCAGCCAGTAGGAGAACACACAGCATCAAGTCTAGTGAATGTAATGAGGGCCGTATACTCACAGTAGACAGACAGGCCTATGATCCCAGCCAGTAGGAGAACACACAGCATCAAGTCTGGTGAATGTAATGAGGGCCTTATACTCACAGTAGACAGACAGGCCTATGATCCCAGCCAGTAGGAGAACACACAGCATCAAGTCTAGTGAATGTAATGAGGGCCTTATACTCACAGTAGACAAACAGGCCTATGATCCCAGCCAGTAGGAGAACACACAGCATCAAGTCTAGTGAATGTAATGAGGGCCTTATACTCACAGTAGACAGACAGGCCTATGATCCCAGCCAGTAGGAGAACACACAGCATCAAGTCTAGTGAATGTAATGAGGGCCTTATACTCACAGTAGACAGACAGGTCTATGATCCCAGCCAGTAGGAGAACACACAGCATCAAGTCTAGTGAATGTAATGAGGGCCTTATACTCACAGTAGACAGACAGGCCTATGATCCCAGCCAGTAGGAGAACACACAGCATCAAGTCTAGTGAATGTAATGAGGGCCTTATACTCACAGTAGACAGACAGGCCTATGATCCCAGCCAGGAGGAGAACACACAGCATCAAGTCTAGTGAATGTAATGAGGGCCTTATACTCACAGTAGACAGACAGGCCTATGATCCCAGCCAGTAGGAGAACACACAGCATCAAGTCTGGTGAATGTAATGAGGGCCTTATACTCACAGTAGACAGACAGGCCTATGATCCCAGCCAGTAGGAGAACACACAGCATCAAGTCTAGTGAATGTAATGAGGGCCTTATACTCACAGTAGAAAGACAGGCCTATGATCACAGCCAGTAGGAGAACACACAGCATCAAGTCTAGTGAATGTAATGAGGGCCTTATACTCACAGTAGACAGACAGGCCTATGATCCCAGCCAGTAGGAGAACACACAGCAACAAGTCTAGCGAATGTAATGAGGGCCTTATACTCACAGTAGACAGACAGGCATTTGATCCCAGCCAGTAGGAGAACACACAGCATCAAGTCTAGTGAATGTAATGAGGGCCTTATACTCACAGTAGACAGACAGGCCTATGATCCCAGCCAGTAGGAGAACACACAGCAACAAGTCTAGTGAATGTAATGAGGGCCTTATACTCACAGTAGACAGACAGGCCTATGATCCCAGCCAGTAGGAGAACACACAGCATCAAGTCTAGTGAATGTAATGAGGGCCGTCACTCACAGTAGACAAACAGGCCTATGATCCCAGCCAGTAGGAGAACACACAGCATCAAGTCTAGTGAATGTAATGAGGGCCGTCACTCACAGTAGACAGACAGGCCTATGATCCTAGCCAGTAGTAGAACACACAGCATCAAGTCTAGTGAATGTAATGAGGGCCTTATACTCACAGTAGACAAACAGGCCTATGATCCCAGCCAGTAGGAGAACACACAGCATCAAGTCTAGTGAATGTAATGAGGGCCTTATACTCACAGTAGACAGACAGGCCTATGATCCCAGCCAGTAGGAGAACACACAGCATCAAGTCTAGTGAATGTAATGAGGGCCTTATACTCACAGTAGACAGACAGGCCTATGATCCCAGCCAGTAGGAGAACACACAGCATCAAGTCTAGTGAATGTAATGAGGGCCTTATACTCACAGTAGACAGACAGGCCTATGATCCCAGCCAGTAGGAGAACACACAGCATCAAGTCTGGTGAATGTAATGAGGGCCGTATACTCACAGTAGACAGACAGGCCTATGATCCCAGCCAGTAGAACACACAGCAACAAGTCTAGTGAATGTAATGAGGGCCTTATACTCACAGTAGACAGACAGGCCTATGATCCCAGCCAGTAGAACACACAGCAACAAGTCTAGTGAATGTAATGAGGGCCTTATACTCACAGTAGACAGACAGGCCTATGATCCCAGCCAGTAGGAGAACACACAGCATCAAGTCTAGTGAATGTAATGAGGGCCGTATACTCACAGTAGACAGACAGGCCTATGATCCCAGCCAGTAGGAGAACACACAGCATCAAGTCTGGTGAATGTAATGAGGGCCTTATACTCACAGTAGACAGACAGGCCTATGATCCCAGCCAGTAGGAGAACACACAGCATCAAGTCTAGTGAATGTAATGAGGGCCTTATACTCACAGTAGACAAACAGGCCTATGATCCCAGCCAGTAGGAGAACACACAGCATCAAGTCTAGTGAATGTAATGAGGGCCTTATACTCACAGTAGACAGACAGGCCTATGATCCCAGCCAGTAGGAGAACACACAGCATCAAGTCTAGTGAATGTAATGAGGGCCTTATACTCACAGTAGACAGACAGGTCTATGATCCCAGCCAGTAGGAGAACACACAGCATCAAGTCTAGTGAATGTAATGAGGGCCTTATACTCACAGTAGACAGACAGGCCTATGATCCCAGCCAGTAGGAGAACACACAGCATCAAGTCTAGTGAATGTAATGAGGGCCTTATACTCACAGTAGACAGACAGGCCTATGATCCCAGCCAGTAGGAGAACACACAGCATCAAGTCTAGTGAATGTAATGAGGGCCTTATACTCACAGTAGACAGACAGGCCTATGATCCCAGCCAGTAGGAGAACACACAGCATCAAGTCTGGTGAATGTAATGAGGGCCTTATACTCACAGTAGACAGACAGGCCTATGATCCCAGCCAGTAGGAGAACACACAGCATCAAGTCTAGTGAATGTAATGAGGGCCTTATACTCACAGTAGAAAGACAGGCCTATGATCACAGCCAGTAGGAGAACACACAGCATCAAGTCTAGTGAATGTAATGAGGGCCTTATACTCACAGTAGACAGACAGGCCTATGATCCCAGCCAGTAGGAGAACACACAGCAACAAGTCTAGCGAATGTAATGAGGGCCTTATACTCACAGTAGACAGACAGGCATTTGATCCCAGCCAGTAGGAGAACACACAGCATCAAGTCTAGTGAATGTAATGAGGGCCTTATACTCACAGTAGACAGACAGGCCTATGATCCCAGCCAGTAGGAGAACACACAGCAACAAGTCTAGTGAATGTAATGAGGGCCTTATACTCACAGTAGACAGACAGGCCTATGATCCCAGCCAGTAGGAGAACACACAGCATCAAGTCTAGTGAATGTAATGAGGGCCGTCACTCACAGTAGACAAACAGGCCTATGATCCCAGCCAGTAGGAGAACACACAGCATCAAGTCTAGTGAATGTAATGAGGGCCGTCACTCACAGTAGACAGACAGGCCTATGATCCTAGCCAGTAGTAGAACACACAGCATCAAGTCTAGTGAATGTAATGAGGGCCTTATACTCACAGTAGACAAACAGGCCTATGATCCCAGCCAGTAGGAGAACACACAGCATCAAGTCTAGTGAATGTAATGAGGGCCTTATACTCACAGTAGACAGACAGGCCTATGATCCCAGCCAGTAGGAGAACACACAGCATCAAGTCTAGTGAATGTAATGAGGGCCTTATACTCACAGTAGACAGACAGGCCTATGATCCCAGCCAGTAGGAGAACACACAGCATCAAGTCTAGTGAATGTAATGAGGGCCTTATACTCACAGTAGACAGACAGGCCTATGATCCCAGCCAGTAGGAGAACACACAGCATCAAGTCTGGTGAATGTAATGAGGGCCGTATACTCACAGTAGACAGACAGGCCTATGATCCCAGCCAGTAGAACACACAGCAACAAGTCTAGTGAATGTAATGAGGGCCTTATACTCACAGTAGACAGACAGGCCTATGATCCCAGCCAGTAGAACACACAGCAACAAGTCTAGTGAATGTAATGAGGGCCTTATACTCACAGTAGACAGACAGGCCTATGATCCCAGCCAGTAGGAGAACACACAGCATCAAGTCTAGTGAATGTAATGAGGGCCTTATACTCACAGTAGACAGACAGGCCTATGATCCCAGCCAGTAGGAGAACACACAGCATCAAGTCTAGTGAATGTAATGAGGGCCGTATACTCACAGTAGACAGACAGGCCTATGATCCCAGCCAGTAGGAGAACACACAGCATCAAGTCTGGTGAATGTAATGAGGGCCTTATACTCACAGTAGACAGACAGGCCTATGATCCCAGCCAGTAGGAGAACACACAGCATCAAGTCTAGTGAATGTAATGAGGGCCTTATACTCACAGTAGACAAACAGGCCTATGATCCCAGCCAGTAGGAGAACACACAGCATCAAGTCTAGTGAATGTAATGAGGGCCTTATACTCACAGTAGACAGACAGGCCTATGATCCCAGCCAGTAGGAGAACACACAGCATCAAGTCTAGTGAATGTAATGAGGGCCTTATACTCACAGTAGACAGACAGGTCTATGATCCCAGCCAGTAGGAGAACACACAGCATCAAGTCTAGTGAATGTAATGAGGGCCTTATACTCACAGTAGACAGACAGGCCTATGATCCCAGCCAGTAGGAGAACACACAGCATCAAGTCTAGTGAATGTAATGAGGGCCTTATACTCACAGTAGACAGACAGGCCTATGATCCCAGCCAGTAGGAGAACACACAGCATCAAGTCTAGTGAATGTAATGAGGGCCTTATACTCACAGTAGACAGACAGGCCTATGATCCCAGCCAGTAGGAGAACACACAGCATCAAGTCTGGTGAATGTAATGAGGGCCTTATACTCACAGTAGACAGACAGGCCTATGATCCCAGCCAGTAGGAGAACACACAGCATCAAGTCTAGTGAATGTAATGAGGGCCTTATACTCACAGTAGAAAGACAGGCCTATGATCACAGCCAGTAGGAGAACACACAGCATCAAGTCTAGTGAATGTAATGAGGGCCTTATACTCACAGTAGACAGACAGGCCTATGATCCCAGCCAGTAGGAGAACACACAGCATCAAGTCTAGTGAATGTAATGAGGGCCTTATACTCACAGTAGACAGACAGGCCTATGATCCCAGCCAGTAGGAGAACACACAGCATCAAGTCTGGTGAATGTAATGAGGGCCTTATACTCACAGTAGACAGACAGGCCTATGATCCCAGCCAGTAGGAGAACACACAGCATCAAGTCTAGTGAATGTAATGAGGGCCTTATACTCACAGTAGAAAGACAGGCCTATGATCACAGCCAGTAGGAGAACACACAGCATCAAGTCTAGTGAATGTAATGAGGGCCTTATACTCACAGTAGACAGACAGGCCTATGATCCCAGCCAGTAGGAGAACACACAGCAACAAGTCTAGCGAATGTAATGAGGGCCTTATACTCACAGTAGACAGACACCAAGTGCAACATAGCTTCAGCGTGTAAATCAGCTAGAAAGATGTGTCGGCATCGAGTAATTGTCTCTGGCCCCCTCCCAGTTAGGGGGAGTGACGAGCTCTACAGCAGTCTCAGCACTCAATCGCTGGTTGAAAACTGTTTTCTGCCCCTCCCAAAAGATAGAATTTGTAGATAATTGGCCCTCTTCCTGGGACTCACCCACAAACAGGACCAAGCCTGACCTGCTGAGGAGTGACGGACTCCATCCTAGCTGGAGGGGTGCTCTCATCTTATCTACCAACATAGATAGGGCTCTAACTCCTCTAGCCCCACAATGAAATAGGGTGCAGGCCAGGCAGCAGGCTGTTAGCCAACCTGCCAGCTTAGTGGAGTCTGCCAATAGCACAGTCAGTGAAGTCAGCTCAGCCATACCCATTGAGACTGTGTCTGTGCCTCGACCTAGGTTGGGCAAAACTAAACATGGCGGTGTTCGCCTTAGCAATCTTATTAGGATAAAGACCTCCTCCATTCCTGCCATTATTGAAAGAGATCGTGATACCTCACATCTCAAAATAGGGTTACTTAATGTTAGATCCCTCACTTCAAAGGCAGTCATAGTCAATGAACTAATCACTGATCATAATCTTGATGTGATTGGCCTGACTGAAACATGGCTTAAGCCTGATGAATTTACTGTGTTAAATGAGGCCTCACCTCCTGGTTACACTAGTGACCATATCCCCCGTGCATCCCGCAAAGGCGGAGGTGTTGCTAACATTTACGATAGCAAATTTCAATTTACAAAAAAAAAAATGGCGTTTTCGTCTTTTGAGCTTCTAGTCATGAAATCTATGCAGCCTACTCAATCACTTTTTATAGCTACTGTTTACAGGCCTCCTGGGCCATATACAGCGTTCCTCTCTGAGTTTCCTGAATTCCTATCAGACCTTGTAGTCATAGCAGATCATATTCTAATTTTTGGTGATTTTAATATTCACATGGAGAAGTCCACAGACCCACTCCAAAAGTCTTTCGGAGCCATCATCGACTCAGTGGGTTTTGTCCAACATGTCTCTGGACCTACTCACTGCCACAGTCATACTCTGGACCTAGTTTTGTCCCATGGAATAAATGTTGTAGATCTTAATGTTTTTCCACATAATCCTGGACTATCGGACCACCATTTTATTACGTTTGCAATCGCAACAAATAATCTGCTCAGACCGCAACCAAGAAGCATCAAAAGTCGTGCTATAAATTCTCAGACAACACAAAAATTCCTTGATGCCCTTCCAGACTCCTTCTGCCTACCCAAGGACGTCAGAGGACAAAAATCAGTTAACCACTTAACTGAGGAACTCAATTTAACCTTGCGCAATACCCTAGATGCAGTTGCACCCCTAAAAACGAAAAACATTTGTCATAAGAAACTAGCTCCCTGGTATACAGAAAATACCCGAGCTTTGAAGCAAGCTTCCAGGAAATTGGAACGGAAATGGCGCCACACCAAAACTGGAAGTCTTCCGACTAGCTTGGAAAGACAGTACCGTGCAGTACCGAAGAGCCCTCACTGCTGCTCGATCGTCCTACTTTTCCAACTTAATCGAGGAAAATAAGAACAATCCAAAATTTCTTTTTGATACTGTTGCAAAGCTAACTAAAAAGCAGCATTCGCCAAGAGAGGATGGCTTTCACTTCAGCAGTAATAAATTCATGAATTTCTTTGAGGAAAAGATCATGACCATTAGAAAGCAAATTACGGACTCCTCTTTGAATCTGCGTATTCCTCCAGGGCTTAGCTGTCCTGGATCTGCACAGCTCTGCGAGGGCCTGGCATCGGGAGAGACACTTAAGTGTTTTAGTACTATATCTCTTGACACAATGATGAAAATAATTATGGCCTCTAAACCTTCAAGCTGCATACTGGATCCTATTCCTACTAAACTGCTGAAGGAGCTGCTTCCTGTGCTTGGCCATCCTATGTTGAACATAATAAACAGCTCTCTATCCACCGGATGTGTACCAAACTCATTAAAAGTGGCAGTGATAAAGCCTCTCTTGAAAAAGCCAAACCTTGACCCGGAAAATATAAAAAACTATCGGCCTATATCGAATCTTCCATTCCTCTCAAAAATTTTAGAAAAAGCTGTTGCGCAGCAACTCACTGCCTTTCTGAAGACAAACAATGTATACGAAATGCTTCAGTCTGGTTTTAGACCCCATCATAGCACTGAGACTGCACTTGTGAAGGTGGTAAATGACCTTTTAATGGCGTCAGACCGAGGCTCTGCATCTGTCCTCGTGCTACTAGACCTTAGTGCTGCCTTTGACACCATCGATCACCACATTCTTTTGGAGAGACTGGAAACCCAAATTGGTCTACACGGACAAGTTCTGGCCTGGTTTAGATCTTACCTGTCGGAAAGATATCAGTTTGTCTCTGTGAATGGTCTGACCTCTGACAAATCAACTGTACATTTCGGTGTTCCTCAAGGTTCCGTTTTAGGACCACTATTGTTTTCACTATATATTTTACCTCTTGGGGATGTTATTCGAAAACATAATGTTAACTTTCACTGCTATGCGGATGACACACAGCTGTACATTTCAATGAAACATGGTGAAGCCCCAAAATTGCCCTCGCTAGAAGCCTGTGTTTCAGACATAAGGAAGTGGATGGCTGAAAACTTTCTACTTTTAAACTCGGACAAAACAGAGATGCTTGTTCTAGGTCCCAAGAAACAAAGAGATCTTCTGTTAAATCTGACAATTCATCTTGATGGTTGTAAAGTCGTCTCAAATAAAACTGTGAAGGACCTCGGCGTTACTCTTGACCCTGATCTCTCTTTTGACGAACATATCAAGACTGTTTCAAGGACAGCTTTTTTCCATCTACGTAACATTGCAAAAATCAGAAATTTTCTGTCCAAAAATGATGCAGAAAAATTAATCCATGCATTTGTTACTTCTAGGTTAGACTACTGCAATGCTCTACTTTCCGGCTACCCGGATAAAGCACTAAATAAACTTCAGTTAGTGCTAAATACGGCTGCTAGAATCCTGACTAGAACCAAGAAATTTGATCATATTACTCCAGTGCTAGCTTCCCTACACTGGCTTCCTGTTAAGGCAAGGGCTGATTTCAAGGTTTTACTGTTAACCTATAAAGCGTTACATGGGCTTGCTCCTACCTATCTTTCCGAGTTGGTCCTGCCGTACATACCAATACGTACGCTACGGTCACAAGACGCAGGCCTCCTAATTGTCCCTAGAATTTCTAAGCAAACAGCGGGAGGCAGGGCTTTCTCCTATAGATCTCCATTTTTATGGAACAGTCTGCCTACCCATGTGAGAGACGCAGACTCGGTCTCAACCTTTAAGTCTTTACTGAAGACTTATCTCTTCAGTAGGTCATATGATTGAGTGTAGTCTGGCCCAGGAGTGTGAAGGTGAACGGAAAGGCTCTGGAGCAACGAACCGCCCTTGCTGTCTCTGCCAGGCCGGTTCCCCTCTCTCCACTGGGATTCTCTGCCTCTAACCCTGTTACAGGGGCTGAGTCACTGGCTTGCTGGTGCTCCTTCATGCCGTCCCTAGGAGGGGTGCGTCACTTGAGTGGGTTGAGTTACTGACGTGATCTTCCTGTCTGGGTTGGCGCCCCCCCTTGGTTTGTGCTGTGGTGGAGATCTTTGTGGGCTATACTCGGCCTTGTCTCAGGATTGTAAGTTGGTGGTTGAGGATATCCCTCTAGTGGTGCGGGGGCTGTGCTTTGGCAAAGTGGGTGGGGTTATATCCTTCCTGTTTGGCCCTGTCCGGGGGTTTCTTCGGATGGGGCCACAGTGTCTCCTGACCGCTCCTGTCTCAGCCTCCAGTATTTATGCTGCAGTAGTTTATGTGTCGGGGGGCTAGGGTCAGTTGGTTATACCTGGAGTACTTCTCCTGTCTTATCCAGTGTCCTGTGTGAATTTAAGTATGCTCTCTCTAATTCTCTCGTTCTCTCTTTCTCTCTGAGAACCTGAGCCCTAGGACCATACGTCAGGACTACCGGGCATGATGACACCTTGCTGTCCCCAGTCCGCCTGGCCTTGCTGCTATTCCAGTTTCAACTGTTCTGCCTGCGGTTACGGAACCCCTACCTGTCCCAGACCTGCTGTTTTCAACTCTTAATGATCGGCTATGAAAAGCCAATCAGATTTATTCCTGATTATTATTTGACCATGCTTGTCATTTATGAACATTTTGAAAATCTTGGCTCTCTCTAATTTTCTCCTTCTCTCTTTCTTTCTCTCGGAGGACCTGAGCCCTAGGACCATACGTCGGGACTACCGGCCGTGGTGACTCCTTGCTGTCCCCAGTCCGCCTGGCCTTGCTGCTATTCCAGTTTCAACTGTTCTACCTGCGGTTATGGAACCCCTACCTGTCCCAGACCTGCTGTTTTCAACTCTTAATGATCGGCTATGAAAAGCCAATCAGATTTATTCCTGATTATTATTTGACCATGCTTGTCATTTATGAACATTTTGAAAATCTTGGCTCTCTCTAATTTTCTCCTTCTCTCTTTCTTTCTCTCGGAGGACCTGGGCCCTAGGACCATGCGTCGGGACTGCCGCCCGTGGTGACTCCTTGCTGTCCCCAGTCCGCCTGGCCTTGCTGCTATTCCAGTTTCAGCTGTTCTGCCTGCGGTTATGGAACCGCCACCTGTCCCAGACCTGTTGTTTTTCAACTCTTAATGATCAGCTATGAAAAGCCAACTGAAAATTATTCATGATTATTATTTGAACATGCTTGTCACTTATGAACATTTTTGAACATCTTGGCATAGTTCTGTTATAATCTCCACCCGGCACAGCCAGAAGAGGACTGGCCACCCCTCATAGCCTGGTTCCTCTCTAGGTTTCTTCCTAGGTTTTGGCCTTTCTAGGGAGTTTTTCCTAGCCACCGTGCTTCTACACCTGCATTACTAGCTGTTTGGGGTTTTAGGCTGGGTTTCTGTACAGCACTTCGAGATATTAGCTGATGTACGAAGGGCTATATAAAATAAAATTGAAATTGACAGGCATTTGATCCCAGCCAGTAGGAGAACACACAGCATCAAGTCTAGTGAATGTAATGAGGGCCTTATACTCACAGTAGACAGACAGGCCTATGATCCCAGCCAGTAGGAGAACACACAGCAACAAGTCTAGTGAATGTAATGAGGGCCTTATACTCACAGTAGACAGACAGGCCTATGATCCCAGCCAGTAGGAGAACACACAGCATCAAGTCTAGTGAATGTAATGAGGGCCGTCACTCACAGTAGACAAACAGGCCTATGATCCCAGCCAGTAGGAGAACACACAGCATCAAGTCTAGTGAATGTAATGAGGGCCGTCACTCACAGTAGACAGACAGGCCTATGATCCTAGCCAGTAGTAGAACACACAGCATCAAGTCTAGTGAATGTAATGAGGGCCTTATACTCACAGTAGACAAACAGGCCTATGATCCCAGCCAGTAGGAGAACACACAGCATCAAGTCTAGTGAATGTAATGAGGGCCTTATACTCACAGTAGACAGACAGGCCTATGATCCCAGCCAGTAGGAGAACACACAGCATCAAGTCTAGTGAATGTAATGAGGGCCTTATACTCACAGTAGACAGACAGGCCTATGATCCCAGCCAGTAGGAGAACACACAGCATCAAGTCTAGTGAATGTAATGAGGGCCTTATACTCACAGTAGACAGACAGGTCTATGATCCCAGCCAGTAGGAGAACACACAGCATCAAGTCTCGTGAATGTAATGAGGGCCTTATACTCACAGTAGACAGACAGGTCTATGATCCCAGCCAGTAGGAGAACACACAGCAACAAGTCTCGTGAATGTAATGAGGGCCTTATACTCACAGTAGACAGACAGGTCTATGATCCCAGCCAGTAGGAGAACACACAGCATCAAGTCTAGTGAATGTAATGAGGGCCTTATACTCACAGTAGACAGACAGGTCTATGATCCCAGCCAGTAGGAGAACACACAGCATCAAGTCTAGTGAATGTAATGAGGGCCTTATACTCACAGTAGACAGACAGGCCTATGATCCCAGCCAGTAGGAGAACACACAGCAACAAGTCTAGTGAATGTAATGAGGGCCTTATACTCACAGTAGACAGACAGGTCTATGATCCCAGCCAGTAGGAGAACACACAGCAACAAGTCTAGTGAATGTAATGAGGGCCGTATACTCACAGTAGACAGACAGGCCTATGATCCCAGCCAGTAGGAGAACACACAGCAACAAGTCTAGTGAATGTAATGAGGGCCTTATACTCACAGTAGACAGACAGGCCTATGATCCCAGCCAGTAGGAGAACACACAGCATCAAGTCTAGTGAATGTAATGAGAGTGGTATACTCACAGTAGACAGACAGGCCTATGATCCCAGCCAGTAGGAGAACACACAGCATCAAGTCTAGTGAATGTAATGAGGGCCTTATACTCACAGTAGACAGACAGGCCTATGATCCCAGCCAGTAGGAGAACACACAGCATCAAGTCTAGTGAATGTAATGAGGGCCTTATACTCACAGTAGACAGACAGGTCTATGATCCCAGCCAGTAGGAGAACACACAGCATCAAGTCTCGTGAATGTAATGAGGGCCTTATACTCACAGTAGACAGACAGGTCTATGATCCCAGCCAGCAGGAGAACACACAGCAACAAGTCTCGTGAATGTAATGAGGGCCTTATACTCACAGTAGACAGACAGGTCTATGATCCCAGCCAGTAGGAGAACACACAGCATCAAGTCTAGTGAATGTAATGAGGGCCTTATACTCACAGTAGACAGACAGGTCTATGATCCCAGCCAGTAGGAGAACACACAGCATCAAGTCTAGTGAATGTAATGAGGGCCTTATACTCACAGTAGACAGACAGGCCTATGATCCCAGCCAGTAGGAGAACACACAGCAAAAAGTCTAGTGAATGTAATGAGGGCCTTATACTCACAGTAGACAGACAGGCCTATGATCCCAGCCAGTAGGAGAACACACAGCATCAAGTCTAGTGAATGTAATGAGAGTGGTATACTCACAGTAGACAGACAGGCCTATGATCCCAGCCAGTAGGAGAACACACAGCATCAAGTCTAGTGAATGTAATGAGGGCCTTATACTCACAGTAGACAGACAGGCCTATGATCCCAGCCAGTAGGAGAACACACAGCATCAAGTCTAGTGAATGTAATGAGGGCCTTATACTCACAGTAGACAGACAGGTCTATGATCCCAGCCAGTAGGAGAACACACAGCATCAAGTCTCGTGAATGTAATGAGGGCCTTATACTCACAGTAGACAGACAGGTCTATGATCCCAGCCAGTAGGAGAACACACAGCAACAAGTCTCGTGAATGTAATGAGGGCCTTATACTCACAGTAGACAGACAGGTCTATGATCCCAGCCAGTAGGAGAACACACAGCATCAAGTCTAGTGAATGTAATGAGGGCCTTATACTCACAGTAGACAAACAGGCCTATGATCCCAGCCAGTAGGAGAACACACAGCATCAAGTCTGGTGAATGTAATGAGGGCCTTATACTCACAGTAGACAGACAGGCCTATGATCCCAGCCAGTAGGAGAACACACAGCATCAAGTCTAGTGAATGTAATGAGGGCCTTATACTCACAGTAGACAGACAGGTCTATGATCCCAGCCAGTAGGAGAACACACAGCATCAAGTCTCGTGAATGTAATGAGGGCCTTATACTCACAGTAGACAGACAGGTCTATGATCCCAGCCAGTAGGAGAACACACAGCATCAAGTCTAGTGAATGTAATGAGGGCCTTATACTCACAGTAGACAGACAGGCCTATGATCCCAGCCAGTAGGAGAACACACAGCATCAAGTCTAGTGAATGTAATGAGGGCCTTATACTCACAGTAGACAGACAGGCCTATGATCCCAGCCAGTAGGAGAACACACAGCAACAAGTCTAGTGAATGTAATGAGGGCCTTATACTCACAGTAGACAGACAGGCCTATGATCCCAGCCAGTAGGAGAACACACAGCATCAAGTCTAGTGAATGTAATGAGAGTGGTATACTCACAGTAGACAGACAGGCCTATGATCCCAGCCAGTAGGAGAACACACAGCATCAAGTCTAGTGAATGTAATGAGGGCCTTATACTCACAGTAGACAGACAGGCCTATGATCCCAGCCAGTAGGAGAACACACAGCATCAAGTCTAGTGAATGTAATGAGGGCCTTATACTCACAGTAGACAGACAGGTCTATGATCCCAGCCAGTAGGAGAACACACAGCATCAAGTCTAGTGAATGTAATGAGGGCCTTATACTCACAGTAGACAGACAGGCCTATGATCCCAGCCAGTAGGAGAACACACAGCATCAAGTCTAGTGAATGTAATGAGGGCCTTATACTCACAGTAGACAGACAGGTCTATGATCCCAGCCAGTAGGAGAACACACAGCATCAAGTCTAGTGAATGTAATGAGGGCCTTATACTCACAGTAGACAGACAGGCCTATGATCCCAGCCAGTAGGAGAACACACAGCATCAAGTCTAGTGAATGTAATGAGGGCCTTATACTCACAGTAGACAGACAGGCCTATGATCCCAGCCAGTAGGAGAACACACAGCATCAAGTCTGGTGAATGTAATGAGGGCCTTATACTCACAGTAGACAGACAGGCCTATGATCCCAGCCAGTAGGAGAACACACAGCATCAAGTCTAGTGAATGTAATGAGGGCCTTATACTCACAGTAGACAGACAGGCCTATGATCCCAGCCAGTAGGAGAACACACAGCATCAAGTCTAGTGAATGTAATGAGGGCCGTATACTCACAGTAGACAGACAGGCCTATGATCCCAGCCAGTAGGAGAACACACAGCATCAAGTCTAGTGAATGTAATGAGGGCCTTATACTCACAGTAGACAGACAGGCCTATGATCCCAGCCAGTAGGAGAACACACAGCAACAAGTCTAGTGAATGTAATGAGGGCCTTATACTCACAGTAGACAGACAGGCCTATGATCCCAGCCAGTAGGAGAACACACAGCATCAAGTCTAGTGAATGTAATGAGGGCCTTATACTCACAGTAGACAGACAGGCCTATGATCCCAGCCAGTAGGAGAACACACAGCATCAAGTCTAGTGAATGTAATGAGGGCCTTATACTCACAGTAGACAAACAGGCCTATGATCCCAGCCAGTAGGAGAACACACAGCATCAAGTTTAGTGAATGTAATGAGGGCCTTATACTCACAGTAGACAAACAGGCCTATGATCCCAGCCAGTAGGAGAACACACAGCATCAAGTCTAGTGAATGTAATGAGGGCCTTATACTCACAGTAGACAGACAGGTCTATGATCCCAGCCAGTAGGAGAACACACAGCATCAAGTCTAGTGAATGTAATGAGGGCCTTATACTCACAGTAGACAGACAGGCCTATGATCCCAGCCAGTAGGAGAACACACAGCATCAAGTCTAGTGAATGTAATGAGGGCCTTATACTCACAGTAGACAGACAGGCCTATGATCCCAGCCAGTAGGAGAACACACAGCAACAAGTCTAGTGAATGTAATGAGGGCCTTATACTCACAGTAGACAGACAGGCCTATGATCCCAGCCAGTAGGAGAACACACAGCAACAAGTCTAGTGAATGTAATGAGGGCCTTATACTCACAGTAGACAAACAGGTCTATGATCCCAGCCAGTAGGAGAACACACAGCATCAAGTCTAGTGAATGTAATGAGGGCCTTATACTCACAGTAGACAGACAGGCCTATGATCCCAGCCAGTAGGAGAACACACAGCATCAAGTCTAGTGAATGTAATGAGGGCCTTATACTCACAGTAGACAGACAGGCCTATGATCCCAGCCAGTAGGAGAACACACAGCATCAAGTCTAGTGAATGTAATGAGGGCCTTATACTCACAGTAGACAGACAGGTCTATGATCCCAGCCAGTAGGAGAACACACAGCATCAAGTCTAGTGAATGTAATGAGGGCCTTATACTCACAGTAGACAGACAGGCCTATGATCCCAGCCAGTAGGAGAACACACAGCATCAAGTCTAGTGAATGTAATGAGGGCCTTATACTCACAGTAGACAGACAGGCCTATGATCCCAGCCAGTAGGAGAACACACAGCATCAAGTCTGGTGAATGTAATGAGGGCCTTATACTCACAGTAGACAGACAGGCCTATGATCCCAGCCAGTAGGAGAACACACAGCATCAAGTCTAGTGAATGTAATGAGGGCCTTATACTCACAGTAGACAGACAGGCCTATGATCCCAGCCAGTAGGAGAACACACAGCATCAAGTCTAGTGAATGTAATGAGGGCCGTATACTCACAGTAGACAGACAGGCCTATGATCCCAGCCAGTAGGAGAACACACAGCATCAAGTCTAGTGAATGTAATGAGGGCCTTATACTCACAGTAGACAGACAGGCCTATGATCCCAGCCAGTAGGAGAACACACAGCAACAAGTCTAGTGAATGTAATGAGGGCCTTATACTCACAGTAGACAGACAGGCCTATGATCCCAGCCAGTAGGAGAACACACAGCATCAAGTCTAGTGAATGTAATGAGGGCCTTATACTCACAGTAGACAGACAGGCCTATGATCCCAGCCAGTAGGAGAACACACAGCATCAAGTCTAGTGAATGTAATGAGGGCCTTATACTCACAGTAGACAAACAGGCCTATGATCCCAGCCAGTAGGAGAACACACAGCATCAAGTCTAGTGAATGTAATGAGGGCCTTATACTCACAGTAGACAAACAGGCCTATGATCCCAGCCAGTAGGAGAACACACAGCATCAAGTCTAGTGAATGTAATGAGGGCCTTATACTCACAGTAGACAAACAGGCCTATGATCCCAGCCAGTAGGAGAACACACAGCATCAAGTCTAGTGAATGTAATGAGGGCCGTCACTCACAGTAGACAGACAGGCCTATGATCCCAGCCAGTAGGAGAACACACAGCATCAAGTCTAGTGAATGTAATGAGGGCCTTATACTCACAGTAGACAGACAGGCCTATGATCCCAGCCAGTAGGAGAACACACAGCATCAAGTCTAGTGAATGTAATGAGGGCCTTATACTCACAGTAGCCAGACAGGCCTATGATCCCAGCCAGTAGGAGAACACACAGCATCAAGTCTAGTGAATGTAATGAGGGCCTTATACTCACAGTAGACAGACAGGCCTATGATCCCAGCCAGTAGGAGAACACACAGCATCAAGTCTGGTGAATGTAATGAGGGCCTTATACTCACAGTAGACAAACAGGCCTATGATCCCAGCCAGTAGGAGAACACACAGCATCAAGTCTAGTGAATGTAATGAGGGCCTTATACTCACAGTAGACAGACAGGCCTATGATCCCAGCCAGTAGGAGAACACACAGCATCAAGTCTAGTGAATGTAATGAGGGCCTTATACTCACAGTAGACAGACAGGTCTATGATCCCAGCCAGTAGGAGAACACACAGCATCAAGTCTAGTGAATGTAATGAGGGCCGTATACTCACAGTAGGCAAACAGGCCTATGATCCCAGCCAGGAGAACACACAGCAGCCCCAGACACACTGCAGCAACTAGGAAGGGTCTCTTCCCTGAGCTCTCAGGCTCTGTAGACAAATAAGAGAGACTTGTGGTGTGTTGGTCCATTATTAGGAGCAGTGTCTGCTGTCTCTTCTCTCTTGGTGCTGGTCTCACCGTCTCTCAGGGTGTTTTCACTGACGTAGATATCCACACTCCTCTCCTTCATCTCACCTCTGTCAAACTTGACCTTGTTCATATCTGCTACTACAGCAAACGTTCTAAGTATTTGTTGTCGGCAGCGGTTCTTTGAGGCACTGGCTGTAGCGATTGGGTAAAAAACGGTCTACTTCCGTGAAGACACTCAAATTATCTTTTTGAGCGAAAAGTAAGGTATTTGAATGAAAAAAGCATGCCAGGTGTATGTTAAAGTAACTCTCCAGTGTTTCCAGATTTCTATAAATTATTACCTATAATTTATAAAAATATGAGTGAAATAGTTAAAGTTCCCCAAAATTGTAAATAAGTACGTTATGTTAAAATGCTTTTCTGTGTTGGAAAGGTGTCACCCCAACAACAGAATGGGGCATATACCGGTCATAAAAATATTAATGTGAGTAGACTGCTGATTGGCCAGCTCATCCTCAGGAGGATGACATCATTCCTTATGAAGAAATAGCAAGCATTTTTTAAACGCTCTGTTTGAGATACAAGTTTGAGGTGGAGACATATTTTTTTTGTTTGATATATTTTTTCTCCAATTTATGCTTAGGCCACAAATTCGAGTAAAGGATGAGTCAACAACATTATTTGGGTAGGAGTTAACAGAATATTAACTTAGGGAGATTTTCACTGGACAGGTGTTCATTTATTGGTTTCTAACGTTATTGTTAGCCAAAGCAACACGAGTGGAAACCATTGAAGGAGCGAAGCTGCACAGATATTCCATGGCTCATCACATTCACATTGTTCTGTATCTGTATGGTTAGTTTTCTGTCAGTGGAGGCTGGTGGGAGGAGCTATAGGAGGACATGCGCATTGTAATGGCTGGAAGGAACTGAGGTCCCGCCTCCTGCCTCTCTATTGGATGGTTTGTCTATCAATCAAGATGTGCAGGCTAATGAGAGATTGCTATTGGTGCTTGATAACCATTACAGGCAGCTCACTCATCAGTAAAGCTCAAGACCAAAGCATAATGTTTTTATTTTATTTTTACTTTAGACAATTCGACATATGAATAACTGTATTTTGAGCAGCCTATTCCTTCCTACTGCATGTTTTACAGGTAGGCCTTCAAATGAAAGGTGTTAAAAACCAGTCTAAAATACTAAATCGTGCGTGTGTGCGGTGTTTTGTGTGTGTGTGTACTGTTTCTGCGGGTCAAAATGGAGGAAGCTGAAGCGTTGGACTGAGATATTTGCTTCCATCTAGTGGCGGTAAACGGAATAACGACACTGCAATGACAGCTGTTGCAGCTACAATAAACTGTATGACAACAATGTAATGTAATTGTATCACTGTGTAGTTTCAGCAGATAAGACAGTTTTCATGGTGATTGTGCCCTGACAACAAAAAGATAGCAGTTTTGAAAAGTGCAGTAACTGCAGTCGACTGTGGTATTTTGGACGCAGTAATTGTAGAATAACTGCATTGTACTGCTGTTGAACTGCAGTTATACTGCACTCTAATTACAGTTACACCGCAAAATTATTGCAGTAAGAAAAATGTTTTCTGCATACTGTAGTTATACTGCACTCTGACCGCAGTCTTTCTTCCTTAAAGGTGATATAACATATCTGATTGTATGGGGTCCCCTACGGAAGTTCCGGCTAACTTTCATACAAGAAACAGAGAGTCTGACATAACACCTGCAGCTAGCAGAGGCAGAGGTTCATTTTATTACAGCACCCCCGTTGCATTCTGGGAGAGTGGATAGAGACTGAGCAGTGGATCTTTTTTAGTAGTCTGGCAATTTCTGGCACCCGAAATCTCATGTCAAAATAGCTAGTCTTCCGCTATCGGTAGTAATGGCGCTGACATGGTTCGAACGGTTCCTGGCCTCGATGCTGCGGGGAGCGGTCGGGATGCTGTTTGCCGTCTTCCAGCTGCTCGCTCAGCGGCGGGGAGCGGACAGGTCGGTGAGGAGGCTCCCACCAATCACCAACCCACTGTTGAAGGTCCCCGCGATGCGGCTCGCCCGCATGATTCGACGGAGAGAGGCAGGTGAACTTTATTAAAGTGTTGTTAGGTAGTTAAATGCCACCCGGTAGATCGTGACATAACGTGTATTCATATAGATATGTCCGGGATAAATGAAGAACTGCCAGTTGCTTGTTTTATTATGCATCGCAGCTCGGGATTGTTTAGGGAAGAGAAAGATTCTGCAAGGTGACTCGGTGGCACTGACGAATGCTGGGATATGTAGGCTAGTAATAACTCACACGACAGTAGTTTACTGACATAGTAGTTTACTGTACTTCGTACCTAATAGTACTTGTATTACTCTGGGCCTACTTGAATAAAGTAGCCTATTGAATTAGCATTTCATATAAAATACATTCAAGTTGGTTGTGTTTTCAAACACATCCTGTCACATCCCAGAGGATATACCGTAGTTTGGTTCCCTATTCTTTACAGGGCTCTGTTCAAAAGCAGTGCACTACATAATAAGGTACCAGTTGGGACACAGATTTGTGTGGCTTTGGTGGTTGAGCCGGGCTCCCTGTTAAGAGGGATTTACTTCCAGAACGTAAACAATAGTGGCAGGGGGCCACGTAGAGCCACCGGAGGGGACTTTACTTCACCTGCACAAAGGTCACTGTAGTCAGAGGACGGTACATCCCAAATGGCAACTGGTGACCTATATAGTGCACTTCTTTTGACCAAGACTCAAAGGGTTCTGGTTGAAAGTAGTGCACTATAAAGGGAATAGTGTGCTATTTTGGGATAGAGACAGAAACAATAGGAACTCTTTCCCCTACTCCCGTTCTCTCTCTGCTATGTAACGTTACAGCGCTTTGAACATCTGGGAAATATCACTATACATCCTGCCAATTGTACTCTCTCAGAATAACTTTTTACAGTGTTTACAGCGTACGAGAATAGACATATTCATCCTAAATATTCACGGTTGTGCGTCTCATTTATTTTTTGGATTGATCATGTTGTATCCCAAATGGCACCCTATTCCCTATGTAATGCACTACTTCTGGTCAAAGGGAGTGCACTAACAGGGAATAGGGTGGCATTTGGGGCACAGAACATATCTTGATGAATCAGACTGTAATTGATATAATTGCCCCTGTTCTCTCAGGTAACCAGTGTGGAGGTGGTACAGACCTACATAGACCGCATCCAAGAGATTAACCCTCTCATCAATGCCATGGTCAAGGACAGGTGAGAGAGACAGAGAGGACACCTACTTTCACTGTGCATTTCAAGTCAAGCCACACTCCCGTCCTCCCTTTATCTCTTACCTCCTATTCTCTGTCCGTCCCTCCTACCAACCCCCCCTCTCTCTCTCTTCTCCCTGCATCCCTCCCTCCATCTCTCTCAGGTTTTCCTTGGCCCTGCAGGAGGCAGCCCAGGTGGATAAGCTGATCGAGGAGGAGACAGGAGGAGAGGATGTTCTGGAGGACAGGCTTCCTCTACTGGGTGTCCCGTTCACTGTCAAAGAGGCCTTCTCCCTCCAGGGTAGGCTGCTAATGCTACTTCTTCTAATGATGATTAGAACAGAGTCACTATATTTCTACGTACCCTGGTACTCTGGTAATTAGGGTCCCTGACCTGCAGCAGTACTGCTGTCAGTTGTATTTCAATATTTGATGCAACGTTTGGTGTTAAAGTATGGAGTCTTGCGTCCAGGACAGGCTACTAATGCTACTTATAGTGAGGATAATATGATCAACATGGCCGATACCCTGACCTGTAGTTGTGCCTGTGCTGCAATCAGGGTTCTTTCCCCACTGGTTGTCCTTGATGCAACATTTGTTGCTAAAGTCTATCTGTCTCTGTGCCGTTCCCTCACTCTCAAGGTCTAAACCTGCTGAAATGGGAAACCTACTGAACTACTACAGTTGAAATAGAAGCCTTGTTTGTTCCAATGCCTTGTTCACTGTCCCCATTTACCATCTCTCTCCCTCTCGTGCCCCTCTCTCTCTTCTCCCCAGGTATGCCTAACTCCACAGGGCTGGTGTCACGGCGGGGGGTGATTTCGGCAACGGACGCTCCCCCGGTGGCTCTGCTGAAGAGGGCAGGGGCCATTCCTCTGGGGGTGACTAACTGTAGTGAGCTCTGCATGTGGCTTGAGTCCCATAACCACCTGTATGGAATCACCAATAACCCATACGACCTGGAGAGAATACCAGGGGGAAGCTCCGGTTAGTTACACCGCTGTCATTCTCCAATGGAATAGAATGGATGGAATCCAATGGAATGGCAACAGAATGTTTGGAATAGGGAGGAATAGAGTAGGAGTAGATCATAGAATGATACCTTTTCTGTCAACCTTCAATATATTGTTGTATGTCAGTGTGACTCCAAGTGTTTCTACCATCTTGTATGACCTTTATCTCTCTGTCTGTCTCTCTCAGGAGGGGAGGGCAGTATTTTGGGCGGCGGTGGTTCCGTGATAGGGGTTGGCTCAGATGTTGGGGGCAGTATTCGCATCCCAGCATTCTTCAACGGCATCTTCGGCCACAAGCCAACATCAGGTGAGGGCGTCCAGTCTGACACCTGTGTGTGAGTGGTGTGTGCATGGAGGTTTGTATCTATCCCGTGTTGTAGAGACACATCCTGTGTGTGTGAGACACTCGCACCAATCTGCTGTCTCTGTAGGATGTAACGGGGCCAGTTTCTTCTAGTCGTGCGTGTGGTTGTTTAATTGCAGGTGTGTGTGTATTTTAGTATTTGCTATTAGCTGTTGCGAAAGCAGCAGCTACTCTTCCTGGGGTCCACACAGATCATGAAACAATACAGGACATTAATAGACAAGAACAGCTCAAGGACAGAACTACATACATTTAAAAAGGGCACACATTCTACAGAGTTCCATTGAATAATCTATATAATACTGGAGGCTTTCTTGAGTTTGTTGTGGATTTGGGGACTGTGAAAAGACCCCTGGTGAAATGACTGGTGGGGTAAGTGTGTGTATACAGTGGATTTTTAGAAATGTTTTCAAATGTATTAAAAAACTACATAAGTATTCAGACCCTTTGCTATGAGACTCAAAATTGACCTCAGGTGCATCCTGTTTCCATTGATCATCCTTGTGATGTTTCTACAACTTGATTGGAGTCCTCTTGTAGTAAACTAAATTGATTGGACATGATTTGTAAAGGGACACACCTGTCTATATGAGGTCAGACAGTTGACAGTGCATGTCAGAGCAAAAATCAAGCCATGAGGTCGAAGGAATTGTCCATAGAGCTCCGAGACAGGATTGTGTCCAGGCACAGATCTGGGGAAAGGTACCAACATTTTTTTGCAGCATTGAAGATCCCCAAGAACACAGCGGCCTCCATCATTCTTAAATTGAAGAAGTTTGAAACCACCAAGACTCTTCCTGGAGCTGGCCGCCCGGCCAAACTGAGCAATTGGGGGAGAAAAGCCTTGGTCCATGGATGTGACCAAGAACCCTATGGTCACTTTGACAGAGCTCTAGAGTTACTCTGTGGAGATGGGAGAACATTCTAGAAGGACAACCATCTCTGCAGCACTCCACCAATCAGACCTTTATGGTAGTGTGGCCAGACGGAAGCCACTCCTCAGTAAAAGGCACATGACAGCCCGCTTGGAGTTTGCAAAAAAGAACCTAAAGGACTATCAGACCATGACAAACATAATTCTCTGGTCTGAAGAAACCAAGATTGAACTGTTTGGCCTGCATGCCAAGAGTCATATCTGGAGGAACCAGGCACCATCCCTACAGTGAAGCATGGTGGTGACAGCGTCATGCTGTGGGGATGTTTTTCAGCGGCAGGGACTGGGAGACTAGTCAGGATTGAGGGAAAGATGAACGGAGCAAAGTACAGAGAGATTAAAACCTGCTGCAGAGTGCTCAGGACCTCAAACAGGGGCGAAGGTTCACCTTCAAACAGGACAACGACCCTAAGCACACAGCCAAGACAACGCAAGAGTGGCTATGGGACAAGTCTCTGAATG
Organism: Salvelinus namaycush; assembly: GCF_016432855.1. Classification (NCBI taxonomy): domain Eukaryota; kingdom Metazoa; phylum Chordata; class Actinopteri; order Salmoniformes; family Salmonidae; genus Salvelinus; species Salvelinus namaycush. Next base: position 64,868,990 of record NC_052314.1, read on the forward strand.
TCCTTGAGTGGCTGAGCCAGAGTCCGGACTTGAACCCGATCGAGCATCTCTGGAGAGCTGAAAATAGCTGTGCAGCGACGCTCCCCATCCAACCTGACAGAGCTTGAGAAGATCTGCAGAGAAGAATGGGAGAAACTCCCCAAATACAGGTGTGCCAAGCTTTTAGCGTCATACCCAAGAAGACTCAAAGGCTGTAATTGCTGCCAAAGGTGCTTCAACAAACTATTGAGTAAAGGGTCTGAATACTTATGTAAATCAGATATTTTTATTTTTTATACATTAGCAAACATTTCTAAAAACCTGTTTTTGCTTTGTCATTATGGGGTATTGTGTGTAGATTGTTGAAGGGAAACAAACTTTAATCTGTTTTAGAATAAGGCTGTAATGTAACAAAATGTGGAAAAGGTTAAGGGGTGTGAATACTTTCCGAATGCACTGTAAGTTTACTATGTAAACAATTTGGTGCTTTTCAACACTAATGTTTATTATAAAATAAGAAGTGATGCAGTCAGGCTCTCCTCGACTCTTAGCCAAGAGAGACTGGCATACATAGTATTTATATTAGTCCTCTGATTACAATGAGCAACAGCTTGACTAGGTCTTTCTTTGCAACACTTGACCATATGACTGGACAATAATCAAGATAAGACAAAACTAGAGCCTGCAGGACTTGCTTTGTGGAGTGTGAAGAAAAAAAAAAGCAGAGCATCTCTTTATTACAGACAGACCTCTCCCCATCTTTACAACCATTGAATCTACAGTTGAAGTCGGAAGTTTACATACACCTTAGCCAAATATATTTCAACTCAGTTTTTCACAAATACTGACATTTAATCCTAGTAAAAATTCCCTGTCTTAGGTCAGTTAGGATCACCACTTTATTTAAAGAATGTGAAATGTCAGTATAATAGTAGAGAGAATGATTTATTTCAGCTTTTATTTCTTTCATCACATTCCCAGTGGGTCAGAAGTTTACATACATTCAATTAGTATTTAGTAGCATTGCCTTTAAATTGTTTAACTTGGGTCAAACGTTTTGGGTAGCCTTCCACAAGTTTCCCACAATAAATTGGGTGAATTTTGGCCCGTTCCTCCTGACAGAGCTGGTGTAACTGAGTCAGGTTTGTAGGCCTCTTTGCTCGCACACTTTTTCAGTTCTGACCATACATTTTCTATAGGATTGAGGTCAGGGCTTTGTGATGGCCACTCCAATACCTTGACTTTGTTATCCTTAAGCCATTTTGCCACAACTTTGGAAGTATGCTTGGGGTCATTGTCCATTTGGAAGACCCATTTACGACCAAGCTTTAACTTCCTGACTGATGTCTTGAGATGTTGCTTCAATATATCCACATAATTTTCCTGCCTCATGATGGCATCTATTTTGTGATGTGCACCAGTCCCTCCTACAGCAAAGTACCCCCACAACATGATGCTGCCATTCCCATGCTTCACGGTTGGGATGGTGTTCTTCGGCTTGCAAGCATCCCCCTTTTTCCTCCAAACATAACAATGGTAATTATGGCCAAACAGTTCTATTTTTGTTTCATCAGACCAGAGGACATTTCTCCAAAAAGTACGATCTTTGTCCCCATGTGCAGTTGCAAACCGTAGTCTGGCTTTTTTTTATGGTGGATTTGGAGCAATAGCTTCTTCCTTGCTGGGTGACTGTTCAGGTTATGTCGATATAGGACTCGTTTTATTGTGGATATAGATACTTTTGTACCTATTTCCTACAGCATCTTCACAAGGTCCTTTGCTCTTGTTCTGGGATTGATTTGCACTTTTCACACCAAAGTACGTTTATCTCTAGGAGACAGAACGCGTCTCCTTCCTGAGCGGTATGTTGGCTGCGTGGTCCCATGGTGTTTATACTTGTGTACTATTGTTTGTACAGATGAACGTGGTACCTTCAGGCGTTTGGAAATTGCTCCCAAAGATGAACCAGACTTGTGGAGATCTCATTTTTTTCTGAGGTCTTGGCTGATTTATTTTGATTTTCCCATGATGTCAAGCAAAGAGGCACTGAGTTTGAAGGTAGGCCTTGAAGTACATCCACAGGTACACCTCCAATGATGTCAATTAGCCTGTCAGAAGCTTCTAAAGCCATGACATCATTTCTGGAATTTTCCAAGCTGTTTAAAGGCACAGTCAACTTAATGTATGTAAACTTCTGACCCACTGGAATTGTGATACAGTGAAATAATCTGTCTTTAAACAATTGTCTTTCTACAGTATAGGTGTAGTATCTAACGTGGGTCAGTTTTCTCTCTCTCTCTCTGTCTGTCTGTAGGTGTAGTATCTAACGTGGGTCAGTTCTCTCTCCCTCTCTGTCTGTCTGTCTGTAGGTGTAGTGTCTAACGTGGGTCAGTTCCCCCCGGCCTCGGGGCAGCAGCCTGGTTTCCTGTGTACAGGCCCAATGTGTCGCTACGCCCAGGACCTGCTGCCCATGCTCAGAGTTATGGGAGGAGCCAACGCTGACAGGTACAGAGGGACATCAACAACATGCACAGATAAACAATGACTGCACGTTAATAACACCCAGATATGACCACGTCTTCTCTCTTTCTGTCTCCCCTTCATTCTCTCTCTCTCTCACTCCCCCTCTGCAGGTTGTCTCTGTCGTCTGAGGTGGACCTGAAGAGATTACGGTTCTTCTCTGTTCCTCACGATGGAGGCTCTCCTCTGGTGTCTCCTGTCGACCAGCAGCTAGTCCTGGCTCAGAGGAGGGTGAGAGAGGGAGGAGGGGATGGAAACAGGAGAGTTCCTCTGGTATCTCCTGTAGACAAACAGATAGTCCTGGCTCAGAGGAGGGGGAGAGGGGGAGGAGGGGAGGGAGACAGGAGGGTTCCTCTGGTGTCTCCTGTAGACAAACAGATAGTCCTGGCTCAGAGGAGGGTGAGAGAGGGAGGAGGGGAGGGAGACAGGAGAGTTCCTCTGGTATCTCCTGTAGACAAACAGATAGTCCTGGCTCAGAGGAGGGTGAGTTGGAGGAGCAGAGAGACAATTATTGAGAGAAAGGGAGGTAGAGAGAGAGTAAGAGATAAAGGAGATAAGAGATAAAGGAGAGGGTAGAAACAGGAAGATTAGAAGATGGAAATAAAGAGCCGGAGAGAACATTAGAGAATTCATAGTCACCATGTCTTCCCCAGGTGGTTCAGCGTCTGGAGGCAGACCTGGGGGTCAAAGTTCAGCAGCTGAAGATTCCTCAGCTCAAATACTCCTTCCAGATCTGGAGTGCAATGATGGGAGCCCCGGGGAAGGATGGAAAGGTGTGTATCTATTTGTGAGTTGTTGCTTGTCTCAGAGTGCATGGTGAGTGCTTGAATGTATAGTATTGCCTTAATGGTCTATATGCCTGTTCGTCCAACAGCAGCCCACATCGTTTGCAGAGCTGATGTCTGACCATGGGAAGAAGGTGTGGCCTCTATGGGAGATTGCTAAGTGGACTGTGGGACTCTCTAAGCACACCGTGGCTGCTCTAGGTGTGTGATGGTTATGTGATGGTTGTGTGATGGTTTAAGGACATGTTGTAGGCCTCCCCTACTTCTCTGTTCCTCCCTCCTTTTCTCTCTCTCCTCGTCCTCCTCTCCCTTATCAACCATTTCATGATGTCTGTAACTGGGTATAATGTTATATTGTCTTTCATTTAACTCGGTGGTCTTGAATGTGGGGCACATTGCTGTAAATGACGTAACCAGAGCTCCCCTCAGGTCTGGTCCTGGTAGAGATGTTCCAGAGGGCCCAGCCCACCCAGTTCATCCTGCAGCAGAAGGAATCTCTCCAGAAGGACCTGGAGGAACTGTTGGGAACAGACGGGGTGCTGCTCTACCCCTCTCACCCTCACCTCGCCCCCAAACACCACCATCCCCTCTTCACCCCCTTCAACTTCTCCTACACTGGTCAGTGGTGCTTTAGCTAGCTTGTTGTCAGTGGTGGAAGGTAGGAAGTAGTTTGCAGAGCCTCGTATGAGCTTTACCTGGTCAGGACATTATCTAACCCTAAATGACAGCCATTGCCTGAAGTACAGTTCACGGTACCCTTCTCTCATCCCTCACAGGTATCTTTAACATTCTGGGTCTTCCGGTGACCCAGTGTCCGTTGGGGCTGAGCGAGGAGGGTTTACCCTTGGGACTGCAGCTGGTAGTGGGGAAGCAGCAGGACCGTCTCTCCCTGGCCACCGCTGTGTTCCTGGAGAAGACCTTCGGAGGTTGGAGAGACCCGGGGAGCATGGCCACTGCCACCACCCAGCTAGATACCTCACGCGGGACGTCAACGACCACATCGTGAAAATACAGAGACGTTTACTCTGAGATGAATGAAAGTCCTAGAAGACAGAGGAATGTATGCACTGACACAGAAAGGCAGACACACTCACACGGTCTCTTTGCACATGCCGTCCTGTCAGTCGTCCAGCCTTCTCATTCGTTCTTTAACAACAGACTCTCGCCAGGTTACTGAGTCTCTCGTCCACCACAGTATGTCTGTTGTGTCTTCGTCACAAAGTGCCCTGTGCTTGTCCAAAGAGCCTTTATGTGTCCAGTAGTTGTGTGTTCCTGCCTTGTGTCCCAAATGACTCCCTATATAGTACACTACATTTGACCATAACCCTATTCCCTACATAGTGCCCTACATTTGACCAGAGCCCTATTCCCTTCATAGTGCCCTACATTTAACCAGAGCCCTATTCCTTACATAGTGCCCTACATTTGACCAGAGCCCTATTCCCCACATAGTGCACTACTTACATATTGCACTACTATGGGTCCTGGTCAATAGTAGTGCACTCTATCGGGAATAGGGTGCCATTTGGGATGCAGATTGTGACTGTCCGACAGCTATATGTTGCATCAGGGTTTTTTTTGTGTGTAATGTCCAATAAGGTTTTCTCTCTGTACACTCTATTTGTCCACAACTAAAGAGACGTTGGAACCTTATTGGCGAGAGAATGTATTATGAGAATGTAATGTGTCATGGTGTAGTCCATGTTAAAATGACGGGCATTGATGGGTGATGTGATATACCACGTCTCTTCAATGACTGGCACTTTTTCAACAAGTTAAAAGGTTAACGTGATCTACTGTATAAAGACATGTGCATATTATGATCGTTTGAAAGGATATCTTTGTGATAATGTTTCATATTAAATGTTAATTGTTACTGTCCTACTACAATTATGCCAGAACAAATATTATAATAAAATGTACATTATACTGAGGACAACATTGTATTTCCTAAGTGTGTTTTTGACATTTTCTCTGTGAAACTGACCATTATATTTCCCCCTAGCAGCAATGGTACACTTCAGGCTGGTTTCCCAGACACAGATTAAGCCATTGAGCATGCTTGTAAATCCAAGAGTGGCCTTAATCTGTATCTGGGAAACCCACCCACAATCTCAGGAATGTAGGCCAATCTTTTCTGCTGACAATGTCTTCTTCAATTTGACCACCGGGGGGCGTATATGCTCCAATTACATTTTATCAATAGCATAGAATGTCCGGTTGTCATTGCAAAGGTTGTGTGCTGTTCAGATCTATGAATGAAAGAGAAATGGAGAACCTGAGCTAGTCGATTCAGATTTTGTTTGGATTCTCAATCAAAGGTATTTATAAAGCCCTTTTTACATCAGCCGATGTCACAAAGTGCTATACAGAAACACAGCCTAAAACCCCAAACAGAAAGCAATGCAGATGTAGAAGCACGGTGGCTAGGAAAAACGTTGGTTCCTGTGACTGAATCATCACAGATTGGAGTGTTGCGCTTCAGAATGAAATCACGCAATGATGTCCTCATTTACCACGCACACACCAGTCCCGTAATAAGAATCTGTCATCACTCAGGGCCGTGGAATTATGCCGCCTTCAAAACAACTGGGAACTCGGAATTCTCCGACTTCCGACCTCAGTCTGTTCAAACCAGCCGGGTTCAGGAAACAAACGAGCTCCGACTGGGTAAAATCATTCTAGAGCACCGACTTTCTGACGTCATGAGTTCCCAGTTATGAACGGGGCATTAGAATTATCTTTCACTTTGAGCTGTCAGACTTTCATGTGCTCATTACAAACTGATGTGGATGGTCGGGGGAATTTGTCATGCTCAGTGAGGTAATGTTTTGCATCCTGGTGGAAGCTATGGTGCTTTTGTTTTGTCCTGTGGCCTAAGGTTTTTATGTGCCAAGATAAGGAAAAATGCAGCCGATACAAAAGAGCATTGTTTTGAATGGATAATGTCCACTGACATCACAACAGTTAAATATGCAATAAAATATGTTTATTCAAATGAGCTTGCCAATTCTGCTACTTGCTTTAATGTCAAAAGAGTATGAATTTGCTAAGAAACATATTTATTTCCATATTCTTTAACCTGACCATATGTTTGAATATCTGCAGTAGTTTGAGCTCATCATCAGGGTTTTCAGCGAGGGGCACCATTGCTTCAAGTTCCAGCGTGTACAGTAAAAGCATCAGCGGCACAGTGTAACAGAATAATACAATATTAGAGAGAAAAAAAGTGTCATTGCAGTGACACTTCCGCTTCACGTTATTTTCTCTCAGGCCCCGCCTCGTGTCTCGTCCAATCAGAGAGCTCGTTCAGAAGCGCTTCAAGAGAACATTATTATTATGGTGGAGAGATCGACGGCACCGGGAATCAGACCAAGAAACGGATCTAAATCCACGGTAGATTTACCGTCGATAGACCATCTGCAGTTATTGTAACGATCGATTATTTTATTGTGACTGTTTTGACCGAGAAGCCAACACAATTCCTACATCATCCGATACTGCTTTGCTAAAAAAGGTAAACCGTTGGATATCCGGCTTATTCGGCCATTATAGCAATCGTCCAGGCAGAAATCCCCCGGTAATGAATTTACGGTTGTATTCTGAGCGAGCTCTTCCATTATTAACACTACAGTGTCTGATGGAAAGTACAATCAAGCTCGTGTTGTTTTGATGATCTGTCTTGCAGCAATTTCTATTTTCGCTGTTTATGTCAGTCAGCTTAATTCACCAGCTCTATTTGCCAAGCGGAGAGGAGCGAGTAGCTGAGGGCTTATCGCCACACAAGGTGCTTTAGTAGCGGCCGTCTGCTACAGCGACAGCAACATTGGATCCTATAAACACCCGGTGGGATCGGGATTAATGATAGGGCTACAATGTAGCTAGTGTTGATTCATTGTAGCCGATCAGATTCAGAATAAACTAGTGCAATGAGGTGGTGCTGAAAGATTAGAAACATTAACAAGAGGGGGAATGGCTGACTATAGTTGAAGGTTTTCCCTTTGACCTGCATGAACTATAAACTATAATAGGCTGTTCTTAAACGACTTCTCTCCCTTCTCTCCCTGACAGTGACAGCTGTGGTCTTTCTGCATGCAGCAATAGGTTCCATCGCCGCTAGGACGAGCCTGCATCGACTGAGACATTGTGATAGGCTGGCTATAGGAGAAGGAACCGGCTGCATGCACCTCCGCCTCCCTCCTCCACCGTCAGCAGCGAGGACCGTACCGTTCAGTGCCTGTATCACCCGTTAACGGGATGACGCAGTGAACCAAGCCTCCTCACGCACCGAACGCTGGATTCCGCATGAGGACTGAATGAGTAGAAAGAGAGGGAGACAAGAGGTGATGCTGATCTAGTGATGAGAAGGGAACGCCTATTCATTTTCCCGATTGATTTATCAGGACCTTAACAGCCGACACGGGGTCTCTACCCGGGTTTCAACAACCAATTAATCCCCTCGCACGAGGGAGGACATTTGTCATTCCGGGGCGATGGGAACCGCGCGTGGATGCCGGACTGCGGTTTAAACGTGCACGTGTCTCTCTCTGAAAGCGCCGCTGTGATGGAGCACGAAGAAAGTAGCGACGCGGAGGTTGCTGCCGAGCCCCTGCTGCACGGTATTCACGCGCCCAATCGGATCAGGCCCTCGTCGTACCGGGCACTGCGGAGCGCCGTTTCCAGCCTGGCGCGCATCGATGACTTCGTATGTGAGAAGATCGGGTCAGGGTTCTTTTCAGAGGTGTTCAAGGTGAGTCTTCAATGCAAGTTATTAACAAAACCAATTAATTCACCACTGTATAATATTATATTGAAATGCTTAAAAAACTATGTGTAGCCTCCTTGTATATATATGCAGCATACTACTACATCTGCCATGATCCATGAGGTCTGAACCTTGATGGCACAGGAAGTAGTAGTGTGCCCATCCTTTGACCAAGGGCATCACCTCCTCAAGTCCAGCTTTCTACAGAAGGTTCATCATAATATACAGGTCTATAGGTCACACACAGGAAAATATGTGTAGGACTGTAGACGGCAGACATCACAACCTTGTTATTCTCAGTATAGATGACAGAGCACCCTATGACCCCCCTGAGAGACACGTCTCATTAGTACAGCTGCTAGGATCTAGCAGGCTCTTGCTCATGACTCTCCGTTTCATTACATTACACATATCATTAGTACAGCTGCTAGGATCTAGCTAACCCTTGTTCATGACTCTCCGTTTCATTACATTACACATCTCATTAATACAGCTGCTAGGATCTAGCAGGCTCTTGCTCATGACTCTCAGTTTCATTACATTACACATATCATTAGTACAGCTGCTAGGATCTAGCTAACCCTTGCTCATGACTCTCCGTTTCATTACATTACACATAAGTAATTGGAGGAAGGCATCTTCAGTAGGGGGAGTTTTGTTAAGAGCCGGGCCGCTCGGTCTGAACATTAAAGCACTCGAGGATAGAGAATCATTGTACCATCTAAACCGCTTTGAAATATCTTTTCAATAACCAAAAATATTGTATATTCAGCTGTTTTGAAGTTGGTGTTCAAAACCGAAAGTAAAAGATGCAAAAGCGAAACTTAAGAACGGGAAGCATAGAAATAGCACACATAGAACAGATCTACCGCTTTTTAGACTTGCGCTCAATGTGATGACAAATCTATAACTCACATTTCTATGCTAAAAAAGTTACATTTTATTCGGTTAGGGTTCCCACACGGACATATCTCCATATCTTGTTTACCGAAAACAGACAGAAGACTGAGAGCACTGCCTGTGCTAATTAGCTGTCTGTGTCTCTGAACACCTGTGTAAATGAAAAACAGACGCCACAAACGTGTCACTGAAAAATACTGTCGGCTGCAACTGTGTTAAAAACAGTGTACAGTAAGTGTGTATTTTGCATTTGTGAAGTAATGTTGATGTGAAATGAAAGTAGAGAGCTTCACGTTTCTAGAACTGTATCACAACTGAGAATGGATTCATGTTTAGATGGATTATTTGGCTGTTTTGGCTGCCAGAGCCAATTCACCTCTAAACAGAACATGTAAGGTCCTTGGACTATAAGGAGTAAGGTTACTCTCTTTAGGCAATTGTTGGGCAGGGATCTAGCCTAATTCTTAGTGACCGGTTCAGTATACACTAACAAAAGGTTTCGACATGGTGGAAGAGGTGTGCCCCTGCCCTGCCAGAGAGGTGTGTGTCTCAGTGGTACTGTGCCCCTGCCCTGCCAGAGAGGTGTGTGTCTCAGTGGTACTGTGCCCCTGCCCTGCCAGAGAGGTGTGTGTCTCAGTGGCACTGTGCCCCTGCCAGAGAGGTGTGTGTCTCAGTGGCACTGTGCCCCTGCCAGAGAGGTGTGTGTCTCAGTGGTACTGTGCCCCTGCCCTGCCATAGAGGTGTGTGTCTCAGTGGTACTGTGCCCCTGCCCTGCCAGAGAGGTGTGTGTCTCAGTGGCACTGTGCCCCTGCCCTGCCAGAGAGGTGTGTGTCTCAGTGGTACTGTGCCCCTGCCAGAGAGGTGTGTGTCTCAGTGGTACTGTGCCCCTGCCAGAGAGGTGTGTGTCTCAGTGGCACTGTGCCCCTGCCCTGCCAGGGAGGTGTGTGTCTCAGTGGCACTGTGCCCCTGCCCTGCTAGGGAGGTGTGTGTCTCAGTGGTACTGTGCCCCTGCCCTGCCAGAGAGGTGTGTGTCTCAGTGGTACTGTGTCCCTGCCCTGCCAGAGAGGTGTGTGTCTCAGTGGTACTGTGCCCCTGCCCTGCCAGAGAGGTGTGTGTCTCAGTGGTACTGTGCCCCTGCCAGAGAGGTGTGTGTCTCAGTGGTACTGTGCCCCTGCCCTGCCAGAGAGGTGTGTGTCTCAGTGGTACTGTGCCCTGCCCTGCCAGAGAGGTGTGTGTCTCAGTGGTACTGTGCCCCTGCCCTGCCAGAGAGGTGTGTCTCTCAGTCGTACTGTGCCCCTGCCCTGCCAGGGAGGTGTGTCTCTCAGTCGTACTGTGCCCCTGCCCTGCCAGGGAGGTGTGTGTCTCAGTGGTACTGTGCCCCTGCCCTGCCAGGGAGGTGTGTGTCTCAGTGGCACTGTGCCCCTGCCCTGCCAGGGAGGTGTGTGTCTCAGTGGTACTGTGCCCCTGCCCTGCCAGGGAGGTGTGTGTCTCAGTGGTACTGTGCCCCTGCCAGAGAGGTGTGTGTCTCAGTGGCACTGTGCCCCTGCCCTGCCAGAGAGGTGTGTGTCTCAGTGGCACTGTGCCCCTGCCAGAGAGGTGTGTGTCTCAGTGGCACTGTGCCCCTGCCAGAGAGGTGTGTGTCTCAGTGGCACTGTGCCCCTGCCCTGCCAGAGAGGTGTGTGTCTCAGTGGTACTGTGCCCCTGCCCTGCCAGAGAGGTGTGTGTCTCAGTGGCACTGTGCCCCTGCCAGAGAGGTGTGTGTCTCAGTGGTACTGTGCCCCTGCCCTGCCAGAGAGGTGTGTGTCTCAGTGGTACTGTGCCCTGCCCTGCCAGAGAGGTGTGTGTCTCAGTGGTACTGTGCCCTGCCCTGCCAGAGAGGTATGTGTCTCAGTGGTACTGTGCCCCTGCCAGAGAGGTATGTGTCTCAGTGGTACTGTGCCCCTGCCAGAGAGGTGTGTGTCTCAGTGGCACTGTGCCCCTGCCAGAGAGGTGTGTGTCTCAGTGGTACTGTGCCCCTGCCCTGCCATAGAGGTGTGTGTCTCAGTGGTACTGTGCCCCTGCCCTGCCAGAGAGGTGTGTGTCTCAGTGGCACTGTGCCCCTGCCCTGCCAGAGAGGTGTGTGTCTCAGTGGTACTGTGCCCCTGCCAGAGAGGTGTGTGTCTCAGTGGTACTGTGCCCCTGCCAGAGAGGTGTGTGTCTCAGTGGCACTGTGCCCCTGCCCTGCCAGGGAGGTGTGTGTCTCAGTGGCACTGTGCCCCTGCCCTGCTAGGGAGGTGTGTGTCTCAGTGGTACTGTGCCCCTGCCCTGCCAGAGAGGTGTGTGTCTCAGTGGTACTGTGTCCCTGCCCTGCCAGAGAGGTGTGTGTCTCAGTGGTACTGTGCCCCTGCCCTGCCAGAGAGGTGTGTGTCTCAGTGGTACTGTGCCCCTGCCAGAGAGGTGTGTGTCTCAGTGGTACTGTGCCCCTGCCCTGCCAGAGAGGTGTGTGTCTCAGTGGTACTGTGCCCCTGCCCTGCCAGAGAGGTGTGTGTCTCAGTGGTACTGTGCCCTGCCCTGCCAGAGAGGTGTGTGTCTCAGTGGTACTGTGCCCCTGCCCTGCCAGAGAGGTGTGTCTCTCAGTCGTACTGTGCCCCTGCCCTGCCAGGGAGGTGTGTCTCTCAGTCGTACTGTGCCCCTGCCCTGCCAGGGAGGTGTGTGTCTCAGTGGTACTGTGCCCCTGCCCTGCCAGGGAGGTGTGTGTCTCAGTGGCACTGTGCCCCTGCCAGAGAGGTGTGTGTCTCAGTGGCACTGTGCCCCTGCCCTGCCAGAGAGGTGTGTGTCTCAGTGGTACTGTGCCCCTGCCCTGCCAGAGAGGTGTGTGTCTCAGTGGCACTGTGCCCCTGCCAGAGAGGTGTGTGTCTCAGTGGTACTGTGCCCCTGCCCTGCCAGAGAGGTGTGTGTCTCAGTGGTACTGTGCCCTGCCCTGCCAGAGAGGTGTGTGTCTCAGTGGTACTGTGCCCTGCCCTGCCAGAGAGGTATGTGTCTCAGTGGTACTGTGCCCCTGCCAGAGAGGTATGTGTCTCAGTGGTACTGTGCCCCTGCCAGAGAGGTGTGTGTCTCAGTGGTACTGTGCCCCTGCCCTGCCAGAGAGGTGTGTGTCTCAGTGGTACTGTGCCCCTGCCCTGCCAGAGAGGTGTGTGTCTCAGTGGTACTGTGCCCCTGCCCTGCCAGGGAGGTGTGTGTCTCAGTGGTACTGTGCCCCTGCCCTGCCAGAGAGGTGTGTCTCTCAGTGGTACTGTGCCCCTGCCAGAGAGGTGTGTGTCTCAGTGGTACTGTGCCCCTGCCCTGCCAGAGAGGTGTGTGTCTCAGTGGTACTGTGCCCCTGCCAGAGAGGTATGTGTCTCAGTGGTACTGTGCCCCTGCCCTGCCAGAGAGGTGTGTGTCTCAGTGGTACTGTGCCCCTGCCAGAGAGGTGTGTGTCTCAGTGGTACTGTGCCCCTGCCCTGCCAGAGAGGTGTGTGTCTCAGTGGTACTGTGCCCCTGCCAGTGGTACTGTGCCCCTGCCAGAGAGGTGTGTCTCAGTGGTACTGTGCCCTGCCCTGTCAGAGAGGTGTGTGTCTCAGTGGTACTGTGCCCTGCCCTGCCAGAGAGGTGTGTCTCAGTGGTACTGTGCCCCTGCCCTGCCAGAGAGGTGTGTGTCTCAGTGGTACTGTGCCCCTGCCAGCGAGGTGTGTGTCTCAGTGGTACTGTGCCCCTGCCAGAGAGGTGTGTGTCTCAGTGGTACTGTGCCCCTGCCCTGCCAGAGAGGTGTGTGTCTCAGTGGTACTGTGCCCCTGCCAGTGGTACTGTGCCCCTGCCAGAGAGGTGTGTCTCAGTGGTACTGTGCCCTGCCCTGTCAGAGAGGTGTGTGTCTCAGTGGTACTGTGCCCTGCCCTGCCAGAGAGGTGTGTCTCAGTGGTACTGTGCCCCTGCCCTGACAGAGAGGTGTGTGTCTCAGTGGTACTGTGCCCCTGCCAGAGAGGTGTGTCTCAGTGGTACTGTGCCCTGCCCTGCCAGAGAGGTGTGTGTCTCAGTGGTACTGTGCCCCTGCCCAGCCAGAGAGGTGTGTGTCTCAGTGTGATTACAGGAGAACAGGTCGGGCCCACTGCTCACACTAAGCTGATTACCTCTCAGGCCCTCACAGCCTGTGTGTGTGTTTATGGTGTGTGTTTATGGTGTGTGTTTCTGTGTGTGTGTTTACGGTGTGTGTTTCTGTGTGTGTTTCTGTGTGTGTGTTTACAGTGTGTGCATCTTCAATTTAAACTATAACAACTTCACTGTGAACTGAAGGTGTGATGGTGAGAACATCAGTGTGTGGGGACTTGTGTGTGTTTGTTTTCAAACCTCAAGGTCAGTGACTGCTGTATAAATGCCCATGTCGTTACGTCTCCCACCACCACCACAGACTATTAACATGACAGTCAACGTGTTCACTAGAGGTCGACCGATTTATGATTTTTCAAAGCCGATACAGATACTGATTATTGGAGGACCAAAAACTCGATGCCGATTTAAAAAAAAAATATATATATATATATATATATATATATTTAATAATTAAAAAAATGTATTTGTAATAATGACAATTACAACAATACTGAATGAACACTTATTTTAACCTAATATAATACATCAATAAAAATCAATTTAGCCTTAAATAAATAATGAAACATGTTCAATTTGGTTTAAATAATGCAAGAACAAAGTGTTGGAGAAGAAAGTAAAAGTGCAATATGTGCCATGTAAGAAAGCTAACGTTTAAGTTCCTTGCTCAGAACATGAGAACATATGAAAGCTGGTGGTTCCTTTTAACATGAGACTTCAATATTCCAAGGTAAGAGGTTTTAGGTTGTAGTTATAGTATTTATAGGACTATCTCTTTCTATACCATTTGTATTTCATATGCCTTTGACTATTGGATGTTCTTATAGGCACTTTAGTATTGCTAGTGTAACAGTATAGCTTCCGTCCCTCTCCTCGCCCCTACCTGGGCTCGAACCAGGAACACATCGACAACAGCCACCCTCGAAGCAGCGTTACCCATGCAGAGCAAGGGGAACAACTACTCCAAGTCTCAGAGTGAGTGACGTTTGAAACGCTATTAGCGCGCACCTCGCTAACTAGCTAGCCATTTCATATCGGTTACACCAGCCTAATCTCGGGAGTTGATAGGCTTGAAGTCATAAACAGCGCAATGCTTGAAGCACAGCGAAGAGCTGCTGGCAAAACGCACGAAAGTGCTGTTTGAATGAATGCTTACGAGCCTGCTGCTGCCTACCATCGCTCAGTCAGACTGCTCTATCAAATATCAAATCATAGACTTAATTATAACATAATAACACACAGAAATACGAGCCTTTGGTCATTAATATGGTCGAATCCGGAAACTATCATTTCGAAAACAAAACGTTTATTATTTCATTGAAATACGGAACTGTTCGGTATTTTATCTAACGTTGGCATCCCTAAATCTAAATATTCCTGTTACATTGTACAACCTTCAATGTTATGTCATAATTACGTAAAATTATGGCAAATTAGTTCGCAACGAGCCAGGCGCCCCAAACTGTTGCATATACCCTGACTCTGCGTGCAATGAACGCAAGAGAAGTGACACAATTTCACCTGGTTAATATTGCCTGCTAACCTGGATTTCTTTTAGCTAAATATACAGGTTTAAAAATATATACTTCTGTGTATTGATTTTAAGAAAGGCATTGATGTTTATGGTTAGGTACACGTTGGAGCAACGACAGTCCTTTTTCGCAAATGCGCACCGCATCGATTATATGCAACGCAGGACACGCTAGATAAACTAGTAATATCATCAACCATGTGTAGTTAACTAGTGATTATGATTGATTGATTGTTTTTTATAAGATACGTTTAATGCTAGCTAGCGACTTACCTTGGCTTCTTACTGCAATCGCGTAACAGGCAGGCTCCTCGTGGAGTGCAAAGAGAGGCAGGTGGTTAGAGTGTTGGACTAGTTAACTGGAAGGTTGCAAGATTGAATCCCTGAGCTGACAAGGTAAAAATCTGTCGTTCTGCCCCTGAACAAGGCAGTTAACCCACCGTTCCTAGGCCGTCATTGAAAATAAGAATGTGTTCTTAACTGACTTGCCTCGTTAAATAAAGATGTAAAAAAAAAAAGGCCAAATCGGTGTCCAAAAATACTGATTTCCGATTGTTATGAAAACTTGAAATCGGCGCTAATTAATCGGCCGTTCTGATTAATCGGTCGACCTCTAGTGTTCACTGGGCCAAGATACATTACATAACTGATACACAACATCAATGTGTTCACTGGGCCAAGATACATTACATAACTGATACACAACATCAATGTGTTCACTGGGCCAAGATACATTACATTACTGATACACAACATCAATGTGTTCACTGGGCCAAGATACATTACATTACTGATACACAACATCAATGTGTTCACTGGGCCAAGATACATTACATTACTGATACACAACATCAATGTGTTCACTGGGCCAAGATACATTACATTACTGATACACAACATCAATGTGTTCACTGGGCCAAGATACAGTACATTACTGATACACAACATCAATGTGTTCACTGGGCCAAGATACAGTACATTACTGATACACAACATCAATGTGTTCACTGGGCCAAGATACATTACATTACTGATACACAACATCAATGTGTTCACTGGGCCAAGATACAGTACATTACTGATACACAACATCAATGTGTTCACTGGGCCAAGATACAGTACATTACTGATACACAACATCAATGTGTTCACTGGGCCAAGATACAGTACATTACTGATACACAACATCAATGTGTTCACTGGGCCAAGGTACAGTACATTACTGATACACAACATCAATGTGTTCACTGGGCCAAGATACATTACATTACTGATACACAACATCAATGTGTTCACTGGGCCAAGATACAGTACATTACTGATACACAACATCAATGTGTTCACTGGGCCAAGATACAGTACATTACTGATACACAACATCAATGTGTTCACTGGGCCAAGGTACAGTACATTACTGATACACAACATCAATGTGTTCACTGGGCCAAGATACAGTACATTACTGATACACAACATCAATGTGTTCACTGGGCCAAGATACAGTACATTACTGATACACAACATCAATGTGTTCACTGGGCCAAGGTACAGTACATTACTGATACACAACATCAATGTGTTCACTGGGCCAAGGTACAGTACATTACTGATACACAACATCAATGTGTTCACTGGGCCAAGATACAGTACATTACTGATACACAACATCAATGTGTTCACTGGGCCAAGATACAGTACATTACTGATACACAACATCAATGTGTTCACTGGGCCAAGGTACAGTACATTACTGATACACAACATCAATGTGTTCACTGGGCCAAGGTACAGTACATTACTGATACACAACATCAATGTGTTCACTGGGCCAAGATACAGTACATTACTGATACACAACATCAATGTGTTCACTGGGCCAAGGTACAGTACATTACTGATACACAACATCAATGTGTTCACTGGGCCAAGATACAGTACATTACTGATACACAACATCAATGTGTTCACTGGGCCAAGGTACAGTACATTACTGATACACAACATCAATGTGTTCACTGGGCCAAGGTACAGTACATTACTGATACACAACATCAATGTGTTCACTGGGCCAAGGTACAGTACATTACTGATACACAACATCAATGTGTTCACTGGGCCAAGATACAGTACATTACTGATACACAACATCAATGTGTTCACTGGGCCAAGGTACAGTACATTACTGATACACAACATCAATGTGTTCACTGGGCCAAGATACAGTACATTACTGATACACAACATCAATGTGTTCACTGGGCCAAGGTAGAGTACATTACTGATACACAACATCAATGTGTTCACTGGGCCAAGATACAGTACATTACTGATACACAACATCAATGTGTTCACTGGGCCAAGATACAGTACATTACTGATACACAACATCAATGTGTTCACTGGGCCAAGATACAGTACATTACTGATACACAACATCAATGTGTTCACTGGGCCAAGATACAGTACATTACTGATACACAACATCAATGTGTTCACTGGGCCAAGGTACAGTACATTACTGATACACAACATCAATGTGTTCACTGGGCCAAGGTACAGTACATTACTGATACACAACATCAATGTGTTCACTGGGCCAAGATACAGTACATTACTGATACACAACATCAATGTGTTCACTGGGCCAAGATACAGTACATTACTGATACACAACATCAATGTGTTCACTGGGCCAAGGTACAGTACATTACTGATACACAACATCAATGTGTTCACTGGGCCAAGGTACAGTACATTACTGATACACAACATCAATGTGTTCACTGGGCCAAGGTACAGTACATTACTGATACACAACATCAATGTGTTCACTGGGCCAAGATACAGTACATTACTGATACACAACATCAATGTGTTCACTGGGCCAAGATACAGTACATTACTGATACACAACATCAATGTGTTCACTGGGCCAAGATACATTACATTACTGATACACAACATCAATGTGTTCACTGGGCCAAGGTACAGTACATTACTGATACACAACATCAATGTGTTCACTGGGCCAAGATACAGTACATTACTGATACACAACATCAATGTACAAATCTGCGTAGGCTGATATAGGCCTGCAGAACAGTCAAATGACTATGCATTAAAAGCATTAGATCCCTGAGCTCCAGTGTTTATTCTCTCTCTCTCTCTCTCTCTCTCTAGTTAGGTGGGTCTGAACCTCTCTCTCTCTCTCTCTCTCTCTCTAGTTAGGTGGGTCTGCAAATACAGTCCAACCTTTCATTTGTTTGCACACTTCAGTTTGTCTTGGATAAGAGCCTTGATTTCCTTCCTCTATAAGTTAGTCACATCCCCTATGGGTGGAACTTGGGGTGTTTATGTTGTACACGTGTATGTTTGTGCGTGTGCGCATGTGTTTGTGCCTGTGTGTGTTTGTGCGTGTGTGTGTTTGTGCCTGTGTGTGTTTGTGCCTGTGTGTGTTTGTGCGTGTGTGTGTTTGTGCCTGTGTGTGTTTGTGCCTGTGTGTGTTTGTGCCTGTGTGTGTTTGTGCGTGTGTGTGTTTGTGCCTGTGTGTGTTTGTGCGTGTGCCTGTGTGTGTTTGTGCCTGTGTGTGTTTGTGCCTGTGTGTGTTTGTGCCTGTGTGTGTGTTTGCCTGTGTGTGTTTGTGCCTGTGTGCGTGTTTGCCTGTGTGTGTGTGTTTGTGCCTGTGTGTGTTTGTGCGTGTGCCTGTGTGTGTTTGTGCCTGTGTGTGTTTGTGCCTGTGTGTGTGTTTGCCTGTGTGTGTTTGTGCCTGTGTGTGTTTGTGCCTGTGTGTGTGTTTGTGCCTGTGTGTGTTTGTGCCTGTGTGCGTGTTTGCCTGTGTGTGTGTGTTTGTGCCTGTGTGCGTGTCTGTGCCTGTGTGTTTGTGCGTGTGTGTGTGTATGTGTGTGTGTGTGCGCACCTCCCAGTATGTGAAGGCTGTACTTTGCTTCTGAAGGGTGTTATCATCATGCTGTCAGTGGGAAGTGTTTATTCAGTTAGTCATAAAACTGAACTTGGAGATGAAACATTTAAGAGGTTAAATATATATTATGACCTCATGCATAGTGTGGGGCAACTTCCTGATAACAGACATCAACGACAATATAATTCAAATATACCAAGGCTGACACGATTGGCTCGTTCAAATGTTTACGCCCTCCACTGAGGCATGCTAGAGAGACAGAGGGACTTCTCTGACCAACACCCCATTGACAGCCCAACTAGCCAACATCTGAATGTTATTCCTAACCTTAACCAAACACTTAACCCCTAACCCTATCTTAACCTTCATTTTAACCAATCAACGTTGGTTTGCTGGTCAGCCGCGTCCCTTTAGTTTTTCCCTGAGGCTCAATTGGAAAGCGGCAGTGGAAACAGGCTTGGTGGATTAGCATTTTGTGGTCGTTGACTTCTTTCAGCAGGAAGTAGAGCACTATGCAGGGACTGGAATGGGGGGATATTGGGGAGGAATACTATGTTTAATGCTGTTCACTAGACCTGATTCTGTTCACTAGACCTGATTCTGTTCACTAGACCTGGTTCTGTTCACTATAACTGGTTCTGTTCACTAGACCTGATGCTGTTCACTAGACCTGATTCTGTTCACTATAACTGATTCTGTTCACTAGACCTGGTTCTGTTCACTAGACCTGGTTCTGTTCACTAGACCTGGTTCTGTTCACTAGACCTGGTTCTGTTCACTAGAACTGATTCTGTTCACTAGACCTGATGCTGTTCACTAGAACTGATTCTGTTCACTAGACCTGATTCTGTTCACTAGACCTGGTTCTGTTCACTAGACCTGGTTCTGTTCACTAGACCTGGTTCTGTTCACTAGATCTGGTTCTGTTCACTAGATCTGGTTCTGTTCACTAGATCTGGTTCTGTTCACTAGACCTGGTTCTGTTCACTAGACCTGGTTCTGTTCACTAGACCTGGTTCTGTTCACTAGACCTGATTCTCAACTTGCCATATGCGTCACAGGAGTGGCTTCATTTACATTAGGCCCCAGATTTAATCCCCATCTCTCTCTCTCGATCAATGACACAACGCTCATGCCATCAATAGTTAATATTCACCAATCATTTGATTAGTTTGTCAACATCCTGTTCTTGCCTCATTCACCCTGCATGATCCTGATTGATTAGAATACAGGTCAATGATACTAAAGCTGACACTGTTTTGCATTGGTCTTTGCAATGGAAATAGTTTTACAGCCAATGTTTTAGTCCCACAACCAATTAGTTTACATTTTAAGAGTTGACTGGTGTGGTTTTGCTTGAAAGTGTTTAAGGGTGTGTGTTTGGAGGGTGTGTGTATACTGTAGTGTGTGTGTGTCCCTGTGTCTGTTTTAAGAGGCTGAGACTGTCTTGTCTATGTTGTGATGTCACAGTGACGGTACCCTGGATTTGTGCAGATCAAGAGGGGTGATGGGAAATACAGAAAGCCTATTAGTGCGGAGCGGCTATTAAATACACACACGATATGTTCTTCTATCCTCATGGGGACCTAAAATTAATTTCCATTCACAATCCTATTTTCCAGAACCTTAACCTGCCCCAAGCACAGATCTGGGATCAGCTTGCCCTCCTCAAACTCTCTAGACCATTAAGGGGGGGGATTCTAAACTGATCTTACATCTGTATAGGAAGGAGCAACTTCATCATACTCCAGGTTTGTGTTCCTATCCCACCCGGACAAGAGAAATACCTACAGTTGAAGTCGGAAGTTTAAATACACTTAGGTTGGAGTCATTAAAACTCGGTTTTCAACCACTCCACAAATTTGTTGTTAACAAACTATAGTTTTTCCAAGTCAGTTAGGGCATCTACTTTGTGCATGACACAAGTCATTTTTCCAACAATTGTTTACAGACAGATTATTTCACTTATAATTCCCTGTATCACAATTCCAGTGGGTCAGAAGTTTACATTCAGTAAGTTGACTGTGCCTTTAAACAGCTTGGAAAATTCCAGAAAATTATGTAATGGCTTTAGAATCTTCTGATAGGCTAATTGACATCATTTGAGTCAAATGGAGGTGTGCCTGTGGATGTATTTCAAGGCCTACCTTCAAAATCAGTGCCTCTTTGCTTGACATCATGGAAAAATATAAAGAAATCAGCCAAGACCTCAGAAGAAAAATTGTAGACCTCCACAAGTCTGGCTCATCTTTGGGAGCAATTTCCAAATGCCTGAAGGTACCGCGTTCATCTGTACAAACAATAGTACGCAAGTATAAACACCATGGGACCACGTAGCCGTCATACCGTTCAGGAAGGAGACACATTCTGTCTCCTAGAGAATAACGTACTTTGGTGCGAAAAGTGCAAATCAATCCAAGAACAACAGCAAAGGACCTTGTGAAGATGCTGAAGGAAACAGGTACACAAGTATCTATATCCACAGTAAAACGAGTCCTATATCAACATAACCCGAAAGGCTGCTCAGCAAGGAAGAAGCCACTGTTCCAAAACCGCCATAAAAAAGCCAGACTACGGTTTGCAACTGCACATGGGGACAAAGATCGTACTTTTTGGAGAAATGTCCTCTGGTCTGATGAAACAAAAATTGAACTATTTGGCCATAATGACCATCGTTATGTTTGGAGGAAAAAGGGGGATGCTTGCAAGCCGAAGAACACCATCCCAACCGTGAAGCACGGGGGTGGCAGCATCATGTTGTGGGGGTGCTTTGCTGCAGGAGGGACACAAAATAGCATCATGAGGAAAGAAAATGATGTGGATATGTTGAAGCAACATCTCAAGACATTAGTCAGGAAGTTAAAGCTTGGTCGCAAATGGGTCTTCGCAATGGACAATTACCCCAAGCATACTTCCAAAGTTGTGGCAAAATGGCCTTTCTCAGGAGGAATGGGCTAAATTTCACCCAACTTATTGTGGGAAGGTTGTGGAATGCTACCTGAAACGTTTGACCCAAGTTAAACAATTTAAAAGCAATGCTAACAAATACTAATTGAGTGTATGTAAACTTTTGACCCACTGGGAATGTGATGAAAGATATAAAAGCTGAAATAAATATTTCTCTCTACTATTATTCTGACATTTCACATTCTTAAAATAAAGTGTTGATCCAAACTGACCTAAGACAGGGAATTTTTACTACGATTAAATGTCAGGAATTGTGAAAAACTGAGATTAAATGTATTTGGCTAAGGTGTATGTAAACTTCTGACTTCAACTGTATGTAAGAATACCATATGTAAGAATACCATAGTACCCTCCAAGCTCATCACTAAGCTGAGGGCCCTGGGTCTCAGCCCCTCCCGGTGCAACTGAGTCCTGGACTTCCTGACAGGCCGACCCCAAGTGGTATAGGTGGGCTACAACACCTCTGCCACGCTGATCCTCAACACGGTGGCCACACAGGGGTGTTTGGTCAGCCCCCTTCTATACTCTCTGTTCACCTATGACTGTGTGGCCATGCAAGTCTTCAACTCAATCATCAAGTTTGCTGACGACACTACAGAGGTAAGCCTGATTACCAACGATGATGAGACAGCCTACAGGGAGGAGATGAGAGCCCTGGCAGAGTGGTGCCAAGAAAATAGCCTCTCCCTCAACATCAACAAAATGCTGATCGTGGACTTCAGGAGACAGCAGAGTGAGCAGGCCCCCATCCACATCGACAGGGCCACAGTGGAGAGGGTCAAAAGCTTCAAGATCCTCGGCGTGCACATCACTGACAGCCTTAAGAATGGTCCCTTAGACAACCGCACCACTCGGGAGGCCAAGGCACTGCATCACAGTGCTAACTGTGCCACTAGAGATCCTGGTTAGAGTCCAGGCTCTGTAGTTGCCGACCGCGACCGGGAGACCCATTTGGCCCAGCGTCGCCCGGGTTAGGGGAAGGTTTGGCCGGCAGGGATGTTCTTGCCCCATCGCGCACTAGCGATTAGTGTGGCTTGCCGGGCGCAATGCACACTGACACGGTCGCCAGGTGTACAGTGTTTCCTCCGACACATTGGTGCGGCTGGCCTCCAGGTTAAGCGAGTGTTGTGTCAAGAAGTAGTGCAGCTGAGTTGTGTTTCAGAGGACACACGGCTCTCGACCTTCGCCTCTCCCGAGTCCGTACGGGAGTTGCAGCAATGGGACAAGACTAACTACCAATTTGGATACCACAAAATAAAAAAAATAAAAAGGAAAAATAAAAAGAGACTACATTTATTTTTTTTATTTTAAAGACATAACAAAAATGGTCCCTTCACATAGACAGCGTGGTGAAGAAGACACACTGCCTGCCCTCCAGGACATCTACAGCACCGGTGTCACAGGAAGGCCATGAACATCATCAAGGACCTCAGTCATCTGAGCCACGTCCTGTTCACCCCGCTTCCATCTAGAAGGTGGAGACAGTACAGGTGCTTCAAAGCTAGGCCATCAGACTGTTAAATAATCTCCACTAGCCGGTCTCTGCCCAGTACCCTGCCCTGAACTTTAGTCACTGTTACTAGCCGGCTACCACCCGGTACTCTACCCTGCACCTTACAGACTGCACTGGTGGCTTTACATCTGTCACTTTGATAATGTTTCCATACTGTTTTACCCCCTTTATATACGGTATTCCAGTCAAGACTCATCCTATATAACTACTGCTGTACACACCTTCTATTCATATACTGTTCATAATGCCAAGTTCAAGTTAGTCCCTCCCTGTTTCGGTCCACTTTCTGCCATTTAGTTTTTAGTGAAATATGGTTGTCTCTAGTGAATACCACCCAGTCCTCTCTCTCACCATCTCTATGGTTGTCTCTAGTGAATACCACCCAGTCCTCTCTCTCACCTCATCTCTATGGTTGTCTCTAGTGAATACCACCCAGTCCTCTCGCTCACCATCTCTATGGTTGTCTCTAGTGAATACCACCCAGTCCTCTCTCTCACCTCATCTCTACGGTTGTCTCTAGTGAATACCACCCAGTCCTCTCTCTCACCTCATCTCTATGGTTGTCTCTAGTGAATACCAACCAGTCCTCTCTCTCATTCATCTCTATGGTTGTCTCTAGTGAATACCACCCAGTCCTCTCTCTCACCATCTCTATGGTTGTCTCTAGTGAATACCACCCAGTCCTCTCTCTCATTCATCTCTATGGTTGTCTCTAGTGAATACCACCCAGTCCTCTCTCTCACCATCTCTATGGTTGTCTCTAGTGAATACCACCCAGTCCTCTCTCTCACCTCATCTCTATGGTTGTCTCTAGTGAATACCACCCAGTCCTCTCTCTCACCATCTCTATGGTTGTCTCTAGTGAATACCACCCAGTCCTCTCTCTCACCATCTCTATGGTTGTCTCTAGTGAATACCACCCAGTCCTCTCTCTCACCATCTCTATGGTTGTCTCTAGTGAATACCACCCAGTCCTCTCTCTCACCTCATCTCTATGGTTGTCTGTAGTGATACCACCCAGTCCTCTCTCTCACCATCTCTATGGTTGTCTCTAGTGAATACCAACCAGTCCTCTCTCTCACCTCATCTCTTTGGTTGTCTCTAGTGAATACCACCCAGTCCTCTCTCTCACCTCATCTCTATGGTTGTCTCTAGTGATACCACCCAGTCCTCTCTCTCACCATCTCTATGGTTGTCTCTA
This sequence comes from Salvelinus namaycush, assembly GCF_016432855.1. NCBI lineage: Eukaryota > Metazoa > Chordata > Actinopteri > Salmoniformes > Salmonidae > Salvelinus > Salvelinus namaycush. Next base: position 64,893,189 of record NC_052314.1, read on the forward strand.
GTGATACCACCCAGTCCTCTCTCTCACCATCTCTATGGTTGTCTCTAGTGAATACCACCCAGTCCTCTCTCTCACCATCTCTATGGTTGTCTCTAGTGAATACCACCCAGTCCTCTCTCTCACCATCTCTATGGTTGTCTCTAGTGAATACCACCCAGTCCTCTCTCTCACCATCTCTATGGTTGTCTCTAGTGAATACCACCCAGTCCTCTCTCTCACCATCTCTATGGTTGTCTCTAGTGAATACCACCCAGTCCTCTCTCTCACCTCATCTCTATGGTTGTCTCTAGTGAATACCACCCAGTCCTCTCTCTCACCATCTCTATGGTTGTCTTTAGTGAATACCACCCAGTCCTCTCTCTCACCATCTCTATGGTTGTCTCTAGTGAATACCACCCAGTCCTCTCTCTCACCATCTCTATGGTTGTCTCTAGTGATACCACCCAGTCCTCTCTCTCACCTCATCTCTATGGTTGTCTCTAGTGAATACCACCCAGTCCTCTCTTTCACCCCATCTCAGCTTGCGCTCCTCAAACCCTAAGCACAGATCTAGGATCAGCTTGCCCTCCTCAAACCCTAAGCTGTGCCACTAGGGGCTCAATAGTGGCGCAGCGGTCTCAGTGCTTGAGGCGTCACTACAGACACCCTGGTTCGAATGTAGGCTGTATGACAACCGTCCGTGATTGGGAGTCTCATAGGGCGGTGCACAGTTGGTCTAGCGTCGTCCGGGTTTGGCCGGTGTAGGCCGCTATTGTAAATAAGAATTTGTTCTTAACTGACTTATCTAATTTAATAAAGGTTAAATATTTTAATTTTAATAATAATCTCTATGGTGTTCTGAAGCAGTGCTGCTCTCTGTCTCCCCCTGCAGGTGCAGCACAGGATGACAGGCCAGGTGATGGCCCTAAAGATGAACACTCTGGCCAGCAACAAGGCCAACATGCTCAGGGAGGTCCAGCTCATGAACCGGCTCTGCCACCCCAATATACTCGGGTATGTCTAGAGCTAGACACACACACACACACACACACTGCATGCACAATGTACACACTTGGCTATGTGCAGTGCATATTGCACAGCTGCCCTGTCACCATCGCTCAGACCATTTAGTAGTTTCACTGTGTTGTTGTCACAGATGGAAGGGGTTAGTTATTATAATCTTTGTGGTTGTTTTGTGTCTGTAGTAGCCTACCTTTGCTGTGGGTAGAACTTGCGTCAACTCTCAACAGCACCACCCAAGGGAAAAGACACAACTTGTGTCAATTAAAAAAAAAAAAATGTAATCTGGAAAGACGGACAGGCAGAAAACTAGCTAGTAAAATGGTGCAACCATTATCAGACAGAGGACAAACACACACAAACTCTCTTCAAATTTTAAGACATTATTGGAATCATTGAAACCTCTGTCAAATAGGTTTGAAATCACATAGTTGTTTTTAGCTGTATAGATGATATATTGTTGATGTTTTCAGTGTATTTTGAATGCTTTCCCTCTCCCTCTGCTCAGGTTCCTGGGAGTGTGTGTACACGAGGGCCAACTCCATGCTCTAACTGAGGTAAACTCATCCTGATTCTGTCTCTCTGAGGGAGTCCTTGCATTTTATCTTCCAGAGACAATAGTGGCCATGGTAACAGAATAGGCTGTATACATGGGCCATAAAAAGTAGTGAAGATAAGGGTTGCATTCCATTTAAATTAAATTCTACACAGGCCTGCAAAGAGCATAGGCTAAGGTCTCTACAGAATACTAGATCATGACAGTGCCTATGGAAATGTTTAACGTCTCAGGAACCACATCCATTTAGTGTAGGGTTAATGATCATGTAATATGTGTAGGCATGCACAGAATCTGTGTGTCTGGACTGGACTCAATCTCATGAACTGTGTGTGTGTGATGTTGTCATGGTTACCTACAGTACATCAACGGGGGTAACCTGGAGCAGCTGCTGGACAGTGACAGGTATCTGTCGTGGTCAGTGAGGATGGGTCTGTCTCAGGACATCTCCTGCGGCCTGCAGTACCTCCACAGCAAGGGCATCTTCCACAGAGACCTCACCTCCAAGGTAGGAGGTAGAAGCATACAGGGGACCAGACAGACACATAGTAACACCTCCCTTCACTTCATCTTGCATTAATTGTTAATTTCATCTCTCACTGACTCTCACACACACTCATATGCCCTCTCTCCCCTCTCTCTCTCCTCTCTCCCCTCTCTCTCTCCTCTCTCTCTCATAGAACTGTCTGGTGCGCTGTGAGAATGGTGTGTTCACTGCAGTAGTGGGAGACTTTGGTCTGGCAGAGAAGATTCCAGACTACAGGTTAGTGCTGTGAGAAGATTCCAGACTACAGGTTAAAGCTGTGAGAAGATTCCAGACTACAGGTTAGTGCTGTGAGAAGATTCCAGACTACAGGTTAGTGCTGTGAGAATATTCCAGACTACAGGTTAGTGCTGTGAGAAGATTCCAGACTACAGGTTAGTACTGTGAGAAGATTCCAGACTACAGGTTAGTTCTGTGAGAAGATTCCAGACTACAGGTTAGTGCTGTGAGAAGATTCCAGACTACAGGTTAGTACTGTGAGAAGATTCCAGACTACAGGTTAATGCTGTGAGAAGATTCCAGACTACAGGTTAGTACTGTGAGAAGATTCCAGACTACAGGTTAGTGCAGTGAGAAGATTCCAGACTATAGGTTAGTGCTGTGAGAAGATTCCAGACTACAGGTTAGTGCTGTGAGAAGATTCCAGACTACAGGTTAGTGCTGTGTGAAGATTCCAGACTACAGGTTAGTGCTGTGAGAAGATTCCAGACTACAGGTTAATGCTGTGAGAAGACTCCAGACTACAGGTTAGTGCTGTGAGAAGATTCCAGACTACAGGTTAGTGCTGTGAGAAGATTCCAGACTACAGGTTAGTGCTGTGAGAAGATTCCAGACTACAGGTTAGTGCTGTGAGAAGATTCCAGACTACAGGTTAGTGCTGTGAGAAGATTCCAGACTACAGGTTAGTGCTGTGAGAAGATTCCAGACTACAGGTTAGTGGTGTGAGAAGATTCCAGACTACAGGTTAGTGGTGTGAGAAGATTCCAGACTACAGGTTAGTGCTGTGAGAAGATTCCAGACTACAGGTTAATGCTGTGAGAAGTTTCCAGACTACAGGTTAGTGCTGTGAGAAGATTCCAGACTACAGGTTAGTGCTGTGAGAAGATTCCAGACTACAGGTTAGTGCTGTGAGAAGATTCCAGACTACAGGTTAGTGCTGTGAGAAGATTCCAGACTACAGGTTAGTGCTGTGAGAAGATTCCAGACTACAGGTTAGTGCTGTGAGAAGATTCCAGACTACAGGTTAGTGCTGTGAGAAGATTCCAGACTACAGGTTAGTGCTGTGAGAAGATTCCAGACTACAGGTTAGTGCTGTGAGAAGATTCCTCCAGATTACAGGAGGACTATATGACTGTCTCCCCATACTCCCCTCAGGAATGCACATATAGCCAACAGTCTAGATGAGTTAGTTAAATGCGTTGTACATTCTATTCTGTTTTTCTCTCCTGAAAAATAAATGTGTTCTATATTAATGTGTTATTTTCCTCTCCTCCAGTGACGGGGCTGATAAGCAGCCTCTGGCCGTGGTGGGCTCCCCCTACTGGATGGCCCCAGAGGTGCTGAGAGGAGAGGTCTATGATGAAAAGGTACTAACAGAAGCACAGATAGAACAATGATACAGATATTTCACCGGATGTATAAATGTGAAGCATCCGGTTGGCATTTCCAGTCACTAACAAATATGGTGATGAGAGGAAGCCCAGAGGACGGCAGTGGAAGAAGATGAATTTTGGCCGACATTCTGCTAATTTACTCATCGATGAAACATTTGATCTCAATACTTTTCTGTTCCCACAGCTGCAATCTGTTACGAAAAGAGTGGACAAAGTTTTGTAACTTTGTAACCCTTTGCCAGAGTTGTATTGTTTAGAAGGAGTGCAAAGGCGAATTGAGTTATTGCACACGTGCACTACAGAGTAGGCGTTACCTAATGAAAATATGCAAATGCATGGTAGAACGAGCCAATGGGATCTCGCTAGCTCGTGCTTGGCTCTGCCTACCTCATTGCTTGTTCTGCCCACTATGGCTCATTTGTTTCCATTGGAAAGGACAGGCTGTGGTCTATCTTAGTTAAGTTATACAAATCTTTGACAGTAGTCAACTTTTTCCTGGCTGTTATCTCACTGGTCCGGGTGCATAATTAGACGAAGCAAACACAGTAATATAATGCAATAACACTATGCTATAAAACAATCTGTAAGGACAACTGTTCCATGTCCCTGCTGTGTTATTCTGGATGTGTCTAGTGGGTCTTGCTAATATGCATGTTGCTAGCAAATGACCAGACTCTTTCAAGGTGTATTATTGTGAATATTTCAAGTGAAATGTTATTGATTAGATGTGATTGGCTGACTCTGACCCCTAGGTGGATGTGTTTGCCTATGGAATCATCCTGTGTGAGATCATCGCCCGGATAGAGGCTGATCCGGACTTCCTACCTCGCACTGAGGTACACACACACACACACACACACACACACACACACACACACACACACACACACACACACACACAACCCCACAGTGTATGACAGGCACACGGTTAACCAATGCTTTTCCTTTTTACACGATCACACAACCCTAAATCAAGGCTTTAATACTATCACATAACAAACTGACAGTGTAAACCCTTAATCCAACCCTTTCTACACCACTTTTTTCCACTTTGACCCAGAAAATCACTGCAGTACAGGGCAGCAGTTCCAGCTGCATGTGAGGTTTAAAGTGGAATTGACAGTGTTTTCACTACTGTAACGACTAGAGGTCGACCGATTAATCGGAATGGCCGATTAATTAGTGCCTATTAATTGTCCAAACGCAAGGCTGCTTTTCCACTCTATAGAATTTTCACAATTGCCTTACTTAGTATACAGTGTGTAATTCCCAAATATTCTAAGAATTTATGACAATGTGAAAATGACAATATCTAAGTGCTCGCTTGTCATATTTAAAAAAAAAAAATGTTTTATGTCATTTTCTTCCTGGGGGGTCTATATGAACAGATTTGAATGAGATTTCATGTTGCTAAAATTCTGTCAGTTCCACTTTAATGAGTAGAACTCTATCACAGTGTATGTCTCCATCTAGTGGATATTATGGAAAACTACAACATGTTGTTTAAACCTAGTCAGACAAAGTGATTGACAGCTAGTCGGCTACATTAAAAGATGATGATGATGATCCTCTGTGTGTGCAGGACTTTGGCCTCGATGTAGATGCCTTTGAGAACCTGGTTGGTGACTGTCCAACACCATTCCTCAACCTTGCAGTCCTCTGCTGCAATGTAAGTTACAGACAGACTGACAGCCTGACAGATTGACTGACTTCATAATAACTGCATGCATCCATGACTCTGTGTACATACTTACTGTAAATGCACAGATTGACAACCTAAAACCAACCATACATTCCAAAAAGTAGGCACTGTTTACACTCTTCCTGGTCCCCTCACTCTGTTTCTCCCTCTTTCTCAGATGAATGCAAAGATACGTCCCTCATTCTCTGAGATAGTGGTCTTGCTGGAGGGGATGGAGAGAGGAGAGGAGGAGAGGAAGACAGCCATCCCTCTGGGCGATTGTCTCTCCTCAAAACCCGCCACCGTCCACATCAGCCCCTACCGACGACGGAGTTCCCTTTGTCGCCCCGGCGACCAGCAGTTGTCACGGAGCCAGTCTGAAATGCTTCCCCAAACGACGCCCCCACTCGGCACCCCGGCCCGGGTCAACCCCTTCTCCCTGCGGCAGGACCTGAACGGGGGCCGCATCAAGCTCTACGACACCCCGAGCAAGTCTGTCATCTCCCTGACCTTCACCCTTCCCCAGCAGCCTGAAGCCTGCGCCTCTCCCCCCCTCAGGGGAAACCTCTTACTCCGCGGGCCCCCCCGACGCTGCCAGTCCCTCCCCTGTACCCCCGAGCCGGGGCGAACCCTCTCCCTCCTCCGGGACCCCGACCTGCAGCGCTTGGGGAAAGAGGAAGAAGAGGAGGGGGTAGAGGAGGTGGAGGATAAAAGGAGGAAGGAGAAGGGTGGGATGGTGAAGGATGAAAGGAGGAAGGAGAAGGGAGGGATGGTGGAGGATGAAAGGAGGAAGGAGAAGGGAGGGATGGTGGAGGATGAAAAGAGGAAGGAGAAGGGAGGGATGGTGGAGGACGTGTCAGATGATTCAGGGCTGCCTCTGGACATGGTGTCTCTGGGTCCTCTGGAAGAGGAAGAAGAGGAAGGTTTTTCTCTGGGGGAGCCTATGGACTGCAGCAGGTCTCCTGACACATTAGAGGGCGCTGTCCCTACACCAGGGAGACTACACCCAGCCTCGTCCTCTTCCTCCCTGTTTCTGCAGCCTAACGGCTGGTGCCACCCAGTCTCCAATGCCCCTTCCTCCCTCCCTCCTCTCCCTCATCTGGACAACAACAACATCTCGGCGATGGTGGTCGTCGGCCATCCGATTGGCTGGAGGGCTAGTGGCTACCGTGCCGCAATCCCGGGCCCCCCTGCTGGCCCCGCCCCTGAACAAGATGAGGTAATTTCCTGTCCGGGATGCTGTCTGATTGGTCTGAGCTTTCCATCCGTGTGCCTGAAGGGGGTGCCGACCCCTCGCCGCGTTCCGCCCCGACGACCCTACCGGAACCTCAACGGGGGGGGCATCAGTGACCCTTCAGCTGTCACAGCAACCAACGGACTGCTTTGTTGCGGGGTGAACGGTATCGCTCCTCCGAGCACACCTTGCGTTCCTGGTCTGCCCCTACCGGAGGCACAGACTTAGGAAGGGCTCCCCCTAGTGGGCTGACTGACCAACAACAACATCAACACCAGTGACATTACTGAGACTTTGACTGGTTCTGTTTATTGTCGCTATTACTATTTATTATTACTATTAGGAACTGATAATGTTGATGATTACTACTGCTACCTGAAGTGGATGAACAGCTTGTGTGTGTGTGTGTGTGTGTGTGTGTGTGTGTGTGTGTGTGTGTGTGTGTGTGTGTGTGTGTGTGTGTGTGTGTGTGTGTGTGTGTGTGTGTGTGTGTGTGTGTGTGTGTGTGTGTGTGTGTGAATTCATACATTTCTTCTCGTATGTGTGTGTGTGATTGAGTAGGTGGTGGGGACACTGGTGGTTGTATTGGGAGTAACATGGGAGAAGCAGAATAGGAAACCAGAAGTGGGTTATTGGTTGTTGACCTAGAGCCATTTGATAACTGCAGTGTGTCGCTGGTTTGTTCACTCACTTTCTACACTTTGAATCTTTCTATTTGATTCCTACTAATGATTCTTCACTAGTCTGGGTGGTGCTTGAGATTTGTATTGAATTCAAACAGGTGCTTCTTCTTCCCTCAAACCTCAGTGTTCTTCCCTTAACCCACTATGATCCAGGTTTCCTCTGTGTTTGTATGTGTGTTAACAGCTTGTGTAACTTTGAAACAGCATGAAAAGCAATTCTCCTAGCTTATTTACGTATTGTACTGATTATTTCACTCTAAGTTCTGTGTATGTGTGTCAGAGGGAGAGAAAGTGTGTGTGTGTGTGTGTGTGACTGAATGACTAAGGTTTGTCCCCTGATGTCTGTTTTGAAATGTTAACGGTTCGCAGGTCATTTCCCCCGTACCTGTGTGTGTGAGATTAGAGAACTGAGTGTAATCATTTAATATAAAGTTAGTGAGGTGTACATAATCTTTACTATAATGTTTTTTTACACTATTGATGAGAATCACTCCACTCTTGATTTCATAGGGCTGCTTGTTCCATACCTGTTGAGGTTGACTGACTGTATTTGAAATGGCACCCTATTCCCTATATAGTGCACTACTTTTGACCAGGGCCCATGGTCATGTCTCCCTCTGCGGGCCTGGAGGACCCAGGCACACCAGGCCATTGTGGCTCAGGCTGTGTCTCTTCCTTTCCTCATAACTCTTTCCTTCTAGGAGAAGCCATACATGACCAGACCAGGGAAAAGTCCAGGCTTTAGATATAGACCTGGAGGTTTTTCCTAGTCGGGTCACTTGGTCAGGAAAAGGTCCCGGCCATATTTATATAATATTAACTGATATGAGGGACTTTAAAAGGTTTATGACTATATGGCTATAGCTATTAACATTCAGAACCAGTTCTAACCACTTAATCCAGCTAGTGATCTGTAGGAAAGGAAGAGGAGGAAACATAAACCGGTGTATTGGGACGTAGCCAGTCACACTCAACTGTAGTGGCCAGAGAGTCTCTTTATTACTTCACTGTTTAAACATCATGATTTACAGAGTCTGGACAACTGTGTGCATCCATCTAAAGAATTCCACTGTTCTGTCCCATATTGATGATGTCATAATGACAATGGTGTGAACACCGACCCATATGTCCATGGAACGACCGAGTCATGGAGTGTAATGCACTTTCTTTTTTAAAGCTGAGAATCTTGTTGATTAAAACATTATTTATGAAATCATGTATGTAGCTAACTAGTAAACCCTTCTGCTGGCTGGGATGTTGGTTGGTATGTTGCTAGTTGGAATAATAATTTATTATTATGTAAATATGTGTCTGTTCCTTTCCGGAAACAACCCTTCCCCTCTAGACACTTGTAGAGCTCTGAGAGGACTTGATAGGATGAATCAATATAGTGATAGCTCCACCTTGTCCTCTGATAGGTGGAATATCACCATATTGCTTAAACCTGTCCGATCCTCTCAGATCTCCACCAGGGCCTATAGGAAGGGGCTAGTTAGGGGTTGTATCTGGACAGGGGCTCTGTTGTTTCTACTAGAACCCTTCCTCTACATACAGACACTTCTGATTACCATTGTTACTGTAAGTATCATCATTATGTGTCTGTATATACAGTGCATTCAGAAAGTGTTCATACCCCTTGATTTTTTTCCCCCATTTTGTTACTTTACAGCCTTATTCTAAAATGGATGATATTGTTTTTTTCCACCATCAATTGACTGTACACACAACACTCCATAATGACAAAGCAAAAACTGTTTTTTTTACATTTTTGCAAATGTATAAAAAATAAACTGATAGCACATTTACATAAGTATTCAGACTCTTTACTCAGTACTTTGTTGAAGCACCTTGTCACTAGTGTAGAGCGGAGTAGGCAGGAGGCAGTGGCAGGTTTAGAACTACTGAATTTATTTAAGCACCATTTATTTTATATCCTATGAACTTCACGTTGGTGCTCATGGGTCCTTTTACATAGAAATGCCCAGAGGTGACTGATGCCTTGTTTCCATGGCAGCTGAACCATTTCAACACCATGATCTGGATTTGTCCACTTTCACATTGTTTGAGAGATACCTGTGTTCTCTATGACGAGACAACCAGCCTAGATTGTGTCAATGATCTGAGGAAGAAGCTCTTCTCCAATAGGTCAATCTAGATGGAGAACATCACAGTCTGCACTGCTGCAAACATTCAAACAGAGCACTGTACCAAACAAGCATTTCGTCAACAAGTCTGAAAACCATCCAATCGGCACTTTCACCAGAAAGTACTGGACGGACTAAACCAGTTGATTCCTGGACACCTTTGATGACACTCTTACCAGAGGCTGACCAAGCTTGCAGAGAACTCCTGATGTGTGGCAGTAAAAGTGTTCTCTGTTCTTGGTTGTATCGATGCCAGGATGCTGGATCGTCATGCACTCAGGCTCGGAGTTATGGGCAGGCCTTATGGGGTCTGGCCCGCCCCACCTCCTTGACCATCCAAATGAAATATATTTATTTGACAAACGTGTGCCGACAGAAACACGCATCAAACTCAGATAAAGCATCCAAGCGAGCGACAAACGTGTGAAGGTAACCTACTGTACTTTTTTAAGTGATTTGTTTGACAATCGGATGAAAACATCATGACTTGCTGTGTTCATTCCACATTATAAGGGAATACATGTTCAGAGTTAAATGACATGTTTTTACTATAAAACCCATTTAAAACACAAAGGAGGTCCCGTGGGAAAAAAGGTGGCCCTTCGTGGAAATCAAATGGCTGTCCATCTGATTCGTTCAGGTGCCGGCCCTGCATTATGTGAACCAGGACCCTAAGTATTTTTTTTCTTCACTAATCAGAATTTAAGGAATACGTTTGTTGCATGACATGATGTCATGTTGTTTTGTGTGCAAATGTTACGGCAGAAGCTGTTTTAAATATGACTATGGATTCATTGCCATCTCCGTTGGCGGACATTTTGGTACGTTTTTAAATGAGCACCCCTTCTAGGATGTTTTCATATAATCTGAGGGATGTTTGTACCAGGATTTGATCTGTTACATAACAGTTTTTATTGATCAAAAACCAGCTATTACTGCAGCCATTTAGAATGTACACAATAACTTGCTTCCTGGTTACACTTGAAATGGGACCCCCTTGTTATCATATCGTCTGAGGAAAGTCTATAGCAAATGTCATGTTTGTATCTGCATTGTTAAAAAAATACTTTGCTAGGTCACAGACACTTGCTTAAGCCTTTCTCCCCCTCCCTAAAATAACAATACTGTATACTACTAATATGGCCTGCCGACCACTGTCCATGGTGCTGAAATTGGGACATGCCTATTAAATCGATGATAAGCCATCTGCTGTGCCAGGGCTAACCTTTGCTTTCGCTAATGGATAACTGTTTATTGGTAAGCCTATTTACACATTTTCTCATGTTAAGCCTAACATTTCACAAAGCTAAACAGCATACTTATCAGATACCAATAGATTGTTTTTTATATATGCACAAATGTGCTATATAGGCCACCCAAACCTTCATGACATCACGCTCCCTTCCAGCTTGGATAGAAAGTTGTGCATAAAACCAGTCTATTAATGCCAAATAATACAGTCAGTCCACCCTCAAAATTATGCAGAATATAGCTACAGAATATACAGTGTTTAGATGTTTAAAAGAAAAATAATACATATCATATAGTCTAACACTGATGAAAAAAGTAGTTGGCTTGAGGATAAATTCAGCCACTATGTATTGTTGAACTCAGCAGGTTTTATATGGCTAACAGCCTACACAAATGGGCTGCAATATTCAAAGTAAATGAAATCCAGTTTGAGAGACTTCCCTGGTGTACTGAAGTCCAACTTTTTATTAATCAAATGTTTTCTCCACGGTCTGTAGGTTCAGGTTTCAGGCCTTTATGAGTTTTACTTTAGAAAAGGATCTCTCCACAGAAGTGACAGTTACAGGGATGGTAAAAACAGCTAAATTACGGTAGCAACATCAGGGAAACTGGGGAGGGAGTTGTGCTTCAAATACAACAGTTCTGTAACAAATGTAATTTATTCTCATTCTGCTTAATTCTTGCGACTACAGGGGGTGCTGTTCCGAATTAGCATTTTGTCGTCTCCAAATTAAACTGCCTAGTACTCAATTCTTGCTCGTACAATATGCATATTATTAATTCTATTGGAAAGAAAACACTTTCTAGTTTCATACAAAGTTGGAATGATGTCTGTGGGTGACCCAGAACTCTTTCTACAGCGAAATCCATGACAGACAGTGAAAGGTCTGAGAGCGAAGCTCTGGTTTCAGATCAGTTTTTAAGGTCTCTGTCTATCCTATGGAACGACACGAACTGCACCCGCCTTCCCCTGGATGTCAGTAACCAATGAGAAGTGGAATGGGCCTTCTCCGTAGCTCTCAGAGGTTATAAAAGACCAAGGAGTGAGAGTAGCCCCCCTTTCGACGCTCGCCCTTACGCAGGAAGGGACCTCCGGACGCCATTTTCACAGGCTCGGTTATCAACTTGAAATGTATCCGTCTGTAATTTAATTCGATATAGGACTTAGAAACATCATAAGGTAGTTAATTTAAACCGTTTTATAGGAAATTATATCCGTTTAGTGCGATTTTGAGGAATTTCTTTGTTGTGCACTCTGAAACTTTGGACACGTTTTTGGGTCCCGTTCGATCGTTAGTGGATATTTCGAAGGACAGAGGACATCTATCGACCAAAAGACGTTTATAACATAGAAAGGATACATTGCCCAAGAATATGATGGAAGAACAGCTCATAGTAAGCAATATTTAATATGATAAATTGTTGTTCTGTCGAAATATTTTAAACGCATATTTCGCCATTTTGTTTGGTGTAGCTTCACTTGGCGAACCCTGTATTGAAAAGTAAGGATAATTTTACAAATGTAAATCAGCGGTTGCATTAAGAACTAATTTGTCTTTCGATTCCTGTCAACCCTGTATTTTTTAGTCAAGTATATGATTAGCTTTCAATTAAACTAGATCACTCTGATAGATGACGTCAGACATATTGAGGCTTGATTTCCTAGTATTTTTATTGTGTAACCACGGTTTTGTATGGCTAAATATGCACCTTTTCGAACAAACTGTATATGTATGTTGTAAAATGATGTTACAGGAGTGTCATCGGAAGAATTCTGAGAAGGTTAGTGAAAAAATTAATATCTTTTGGCGATGTTGACGTTATAGCGCTCTTTGGCTGGAATCGATGCTCTGGTAACGTTTGCACATGTAGTATGCTAACTTATCGATTTATTGTGTTTTCGCTGAAAAACGCTTAGAAAATCTGAAATATGGTCTGAAATCACAAGAACTGGGTCTTTCCATTGCTATGCTTTGTCTATTTTTATGAAATGTTTTATGATGAGTAAATTGGTCATACACGTTGCTCTATCTAGTAATTCTAGTCGATTTGTGATGGTCGGTGCAATTGTAAACTGTGATTTCTACCTGAAATATGCACTTTTTTCTAACAAAAACTATCCTATACCATGAATATGTTATCAGACTGTCATCTGATGGTTTTTTTTATAGGTTATTGGCTATCAATATCTTAGTTGAGCCGAATTGGTGATAGCACCTGAAGGAGTAAGAAACTGATGGAGTTAGAATAGTGGTGTATTTTGCTAACGTGTTTAGCTAATAGATTTACATATTTTGTCTTCCCTGTAAAACATTTTAAAAATCTGAAATGGTGGCTTTATTCACAAGATCTGTATCTTTCATCTGGTGTCTTGGACTTGTGATTTAATGATATTTAGATGCTACTATCTACTTGTGAAGCTATGCTAGCTATGCTAATCAGTGTGTGGGGGGTGGGGGGTGATCCCGGATACGGGGTTGAGGTTCGGTAAAGGTTAATTGCTGGCCTCAACACCTTATGGAAATAGATTAACTGTATACGAAGCTCTAGGGACGTCTGGATACAGACAATAAATTGGCAGATGCAAACAGATTATAATCTTTAGCAGACAACAGTTCTTCAGGGCTGGAACATAAAAGATGTTTCAATTTTGTTCATACTGGTGAACCGCCGTTAGACTTGTGTGGTTGCAATATCAACAGTCTCTTTTCTCTGGTCTATCTTGGCATGCATCATTTCAATCGTGTGCAGTGCAATGGACATTTAATGCATTAGACTCTCAGTCTAACATGCTGACCACACCGTCTGTTGCAAAATACATTTGCACATACATGTTATTCAATAATTGCATCGACACTGCTTGCGCACGTCAACGAGCGTCTGCATAGCCAGGCGCTAAAATAGAACTTGGTTCTATTGGTGACACTATAATCCCTGCAAGTCCTGCCTCTCCCATCTCCTCATTGGTTTATAGGAGCATAGTAGGGATGCACGATATATTGGTGAGCATATCAGAATCGGACGATATTAGCTAAAAATGCCAACATCGGCATTGGCCCGATGTCAACCTGTTTGGGATAGGGGGCAGTATTTTCACGTCCGGATGAAAAGCATGCCCAGAGTAAATTGCCTGCTACTCAGGCCCAGAAGCTAAGATATGCATATTATTAGTAGATTTGGATAGAAAACACTCTGAAGTTTCTAAAACTGTTTGAATGATGTCTGTGAGTATAACAAAACTCATATGGCAGGCGAAAACCTGAGAAAAATCCAACCAGGAAGTGGGAAATCTGAGGTTTGTAGTTTTTCAAGTGATTGCCTATCCAATATACAGTGTAAATGGGGTCAGATTGCACTTCCGAAGGCTTCCACTAGATGTCAACAGTCTTTAGAACGTTGTTTCAGGCTTCTACTATGAAAGGGGGGCAAATAAGAGCTGTTTGAACTAGGGGTATGGCTGAAAGCCTTGAGCTAAGTCTCGCGTGCGGCCATGAGCGCGAGCTCCGTTCCTTTTCATTTCTAAAGACAAAGGAATTGTCCGGTTGAAACATTATTGAAGATTTATGATAAAAACATCCTAAAGATTGTTTATATACATCATTTGACATGTTTCTATTAACTGTAATGGAACTTTTTTGACTTTTCGTCTGGACTTAGTGCCCACGCCTTGTGAATTTCGATTGGTGAACTAAACGCGCTAACAAAAAGGAGGTATTTGGACATAAAGATGAACTTTATTGAACAAAACAAACATTTATTGTGGAACTGGGATTCCTGGGAATGCATTCTGATGAAGATCATCAAAGGTAAGTGAATATTTATAACTGACTTTTACTGACTCCACAACATGGCGGGTATCTGTATGGCTTGTTTTGGTGCCTGAGCGCTGTACTCAGATTATTGCATGGTGTGCTTTTGCTGTAATGCTTTTTTTAAATCTGACACAGCGGTTGCATTAAGGAGAAGTTTATCTTTAATACTATGCATAACACTTGTATCTTTCATCAAAGTTTATGATGAGTGTTTCTGGAAATTGATGTGGCTCTCTGCAAATTCGCCGGATGTTTTTGAGGCACAACATTACTGAACATAACGCGCCAATGTAAACTGAGATTTTTGGATATAAATATGAACTTTATCGAACAAAACATACATGTATTGTGTAACATGAAGTCCTATGAGTGTCATCTGATGAAGATCATCAAAGGTTAGTGATTCATTTTATCTCTATTTCTGCTTTTTGTTACTGCTCTCTTTGGCTGGAAAAATGGCTGTCTTTTTCTGTGACTTGGCTCATACCTAACATAATCATTTGGTGTGCTTTCGTCGTAAAACCTTTTTGAAATCGGACACGTTGGCTGAATTTACAACAAGTGTATCTTTAAAATGGTGTAAAATACTTGGTATGTTTGAAGAATTTAAATTATGGTATTTCTGTTGTTTTGAATTTGGCGCCCTGCAGTTTCACTGGCTGTTGAAGAGGTGGGACGCTACCGTCCCACATACCCTAAAGAAGTTAAAAGGTCGCTAAAATGTAAATGTTGGTTATTCGTAGTGGTATCATTTTAATTGTCGGAGTAGAGGACATTGTGCTTTTCAGGTAAAATAAAAATCTAATGTTTAAATCCCAGGACAAATTCGCTAGCAAAAGCAAGCTAGCTGGCTTCCCATACATGTTTTTCAACCTGTCCCCAAATGAATATAGTTGGTTCATTGATATTTCAACCTGCGTGTCCTGATCGTGTCTTGTGTGGGTGGACAAATATTTTGCGGGTTTAGACGGTATGTACTGCCTGAAGGGGCAGCAGCCACTAAATGGCATAAGCTGCACATCTACAGTAACGTTGGGCCCAGGGTTGTAAATCAGGGGCAGGCAGTCCACCCATTTGTCCCACACTGACCTGATTGCAGCTAGCGTGTCTCTCTGCCGCCGAGCTGGTCTGGTGTCTTGGTTATCGACGCCTTCCCTCCATATCAGTGCAGTCCAGAATGAGTATCTTGATGATGTCTGGGATAAACAGTTCAAAAGAAGACTTTATATCCTGCACATGAATAACTGCCATCGGCGTTGGCCCTGGTTGCATCCTTATCACATTGACAGTCATATTTCTCCACCTGCAGGCTGCTGATGAGCTGGCTGCTGACGTGCTGGTCCTGGGGCTGGCTGAGGGTCAATCTCATCCTCTTCTTCCAACTCACTGTCAGACATCGAATTGAAATTATTCATCTTCCAAAGTGGAAAATGCTCCTTCCACACTAGCTTCTCTCTCTGCAAAAATTATTTCTAAGGGCCCCTGAGCAGAGATTCTTTTCCATACTGATTGAATGTGGTAAGGAGCCACACATGAAATGCTATTTGTTATGTCACTCCCCCAATTTACACCTAGCTGGTGTAGAGTGTGGGGAAAATACAGAATGTTTTACAATGTATCGATATAATGTATTGTAATAACATTGTGCAGGTTCCCGCAAGACATTGTGTAGTTTCACACACTACAAAAGGTAAAGAGTGCAAGAAAAGCGGGAGACAGGCAGGGAGAAAGACAGGTCATTGGTGCTATATTGAAACAGTAGGCCCATGGAGGAGGGAGACAGTGAGGCACACAGCAAATCTTTTTGTAATTAAAAAAAAAATGTTTTCACCTTTTCCACACTTCTATTACCCACAGGTCCAGAGGACCCGAACACCACATGTTATATAAATGCTGTCACGCCCTGACTTTAGTTATATTTGTTTCCTTTATTATTTGGTTAGGTCAGGGTGTGACAAGGGTGGTTTGTTTAGCTTTTGTATTGTCTAGTGTTTTCCCTTGTCTAGGGTTTTTTGGTTATCTATGGGGATTTTGTATTGTCTAGGGGTATGTAGGTTTATGGTGGCCTGAATTGGTTCCCAATCAGAGACAGCTGTTTATCGTTGTCTCTGATTGGGGAGCATATTTAGGTTGCCATTTTCCATGTTGGTTGTGTGCGTAGTTGTCCATGTTTAGTTGCCTGTGAGCACTACGTTGGCTTCATGTTTCTTTGGATGTTTATTGTTTTGTTGGAGACATAGTTAATAAAGAAGTATGTACGCTCACAACGCTGCGCCTTGGTCCACTCCTTTAAACGGCCGTGACAAAAGCGTAGGGGGGTGCACAGTGTGCCTTCAATGAAAATGTGTTATTTAACATGTTCTTCAAAGAAAATGAGACAAGGCCAATCAATCTCAGGTTGAACAAATGATGAATTGTATAATTTTTATTTTAGTAAACATTGAAAATGGGTCCCACAGACCTGAACACCACACAAGGGCTAAACCTCTTGAATTCAATCATTATTGGGCTCAAATACATCTTTAGATTTGTGAACAGCTATCCACAACAACCACAATCATTAAAGCGCAAATAGCTAATTGAGAGAGCAGCAGTGTGATTCACATCAACTCACTATGTAGATATCAATAATAAGTTAAATCCATATCGCCATAGACTACACCACTGCTGTCATCCTTACCTCCAAGCGTTTTTCAAATTGAATAAACTTTGGATGCCGACAGCAGTCGAACCATTGGAAGACATAGCTTGGACTGAGCCTACAAAAGCCTATTCTTGCTTTTTTCCCCGCGATCTATCAAACACATTTCCTGTGTCATCATAGTAGTCTCTGACTTGTGGTCAGACTCGCTCATGTGGAGCAAATTTAAACTTGAACCTTTTTTCAATGCTGATTTGAATGTCATTGAGAAAACAGAGAAGTGTCAAAGATTTTTTCAGCAAACCTCCTTTCTGAATTTAAAAGTAATCCTCGAAGTAATCAGTTTCTCAAAAGTATCTACAATCTGTTAACAATATTTCTGCTAGTAACAGAACGGATTACAGTTACCGGTTTTTGTAATCCCTTACATGTAATCCTTTACTCCCCAACCCTTAGCAAGACACACCCCAATAAAGGACTGGTTCTGCAGGTGGTGACCACAGACCACTTCTCAGTTCCTATGCTTCCTGGCTGATGTTTTGGTCACTTTTGAATGCTGGCGGTGCTTTCAAATCAAATCAAATCAAGTTTATTTTATATAGCCCTTCGTACATCAGCTAATATCTCGAAGTGCTGTACAGGAACCCAGCCTAAAACCCCAAACAGCAAGCAATGCAGGTGTAGAAGCACGGTGGCTAGGAAAAACTCCCTAGAAAGGCCAAAACCTAGGAAGAAACCTAGAGAGGAACCAGGCTATGAGGGGTGGCCAGTCCTCTTCTGGCTGTGCCGGGTGGAGATTATAACAGAACTATGCCAAGATGTTCAAAATGTTCATAAGTGACAAGCATGGTCAAATAATAATCATGAATAATTTTCAGTTGGCTTTTCATAGCCGATCATTAAGAGTTGAAAACAGCAGGTCTGGGACAGGTGGCGGTTCCATAACCGCAGGCAGAACAGTTGAAACTGGAATAGCAGCAAGGCCAGGTGGACTGGGGACAGCAAGGAGTCATCATGCCCGGTAGTCCTGATGTATGGTCCTAGGGCTCAGGTCCTCCGAGAGAGAGAAAGAAAGAGAAAAGGAGAGAATTAGAGAGAGACAAGATTTTCAAAATGTTCATAAATGACAAGCATGGTCAAATAATAATCAGGAATATATGTCAGTTGGCTTTTCATAGCCAACTGGAGGTGGCCTGCTGGAGGTCATTTTGCAGGGCTCTGGCAGTGCCCCTCCTTGCACAAAGGCGGAGGTAGCGGTCCTGCTGCTGGGTTGTTGCCCTCCTACGGCCTCCTCCACGTCTCCTGATGTACTGGCCTGTCTCCTGGTAGCGCCTCCATGCTCTGGACACTACGCTGACAGACACAGCAAACCTTCTTGCCACAGCTCGCATTGATGTGCCATCCTGGATGAGCTGCACTACCTGAGCCACTTGTGTGGGTTGTAGACTCCGTCTCATGCTACCACTAGAGTGAAAGCACCGCCAGCATTCAAAAGTGACCAAAACATCAGCCAGGAAGCATAGGAACTGAGAAGTGGTCTGTGGTCACCACCTGCAGAACCACTCCTTTATTGAGGGTGTCTTGCTAATTGCCTATAATTTCCACCTGTTGTCTATTCCATTTGCACAACAGCATGTGAAATTTATTGTCAATCAATGTTGCTTCCTAAGTGGACAGTTTGATTTCACAGAAGTGTGATTGACTTGGTGTTACATTGTGTTGTTTAAGTGTTCCCTTTATTTTTTTGAGCAGTGTATGTACTTCAATATTAAATGCACATTCTGCATGTCTAATGTCTGACAATGAAGTCAGTAACTGAGGCCTGCACTATAAAGGCTCTCTTTCAAAACAAGAATCTTTAATTGAAACAACAAAGCAGTCTCCCTGTCTCTTTAAAAATATGTAATAGAGGTTATGTAACGTAGACGCAGGGAGTCAGGAATCAGGTGCAGTTAGTGAGTCTAATAATAACGAACATGGACCGATACAAAACAAGAGAAGCGTCTGACATGGAAACACAAACAATACTACCTGATGACAACAGAGTGCTATATAAAGGGTAAGTAAACGGAGTAAGGAAGTCCAGGTGTGACTGATGATGAGACACAGGTGTGCGTACAGATGGGTTGCCAGGTGTGTGTAAGATGGGTTGCCAGGTGTGCGTGAAGATGGACTGCCTGGACCAGTGGTTAGTAGACCTGCGAAGTCGAGTGCCGGAGCTGGTCAGCGGGAGTAGATGTGACAGGTGACCCCAACAACAGTCAACATTTGAGCACGTTACTGTTACACATGAACCTATAACAGTTCAAAGACCTGAAAGAGTAACCAGACAATGACAAGAATACAAATTATTCTTGTTTTGCTAGTTGCGTAACACTTGATTAAAGATTAAAACAACTTGTTTGAATAAGTATATACAGTCCTTTGAATACTGTATGATGAATATATTTTACTACAGGAAAGAAAACGTTCATAAATAACCCATACATTCTTACAGTACAAAATGATGAATGCAACATGTCAAGTGTTGGTCCCATGAGCTGAAATAAAACATCCCAGACATTTTCCATATGCACAAAAATAGTATTTCTCTTAAATTTAGTACACACATTTGTTTACATCCCTGTTAGTGAGCATTTCTCTTCTGCCAATATAATCCATCCACCTGACAGGTGTGGCATATCACAAGTGCACCTTGTGCTGGGGACAATAAAAGGCCACTAAAATATGCAGTTTTGTCAAACAACACAATGCCACAGATGTCTCAAGTTTTGAGGGAGCGTGCAATTGCCCTCCAGTGTTACCAAGTAGACATAATTTGAGTCAATTGGAGGTGTACCTGTGGATATATTTCAAGGTCTACCTTCAAACTTAACACCTCTTTGCTTGACATCATGGGAAACTCTAAAGAAATCAGCCAAGACCTCAGAAGAAAAATGTTAGACCTCCAGCATCTTCACAAGGTCCTTTGCTGTTCTGGAATTGATTTTCCTTCGCACCAAAGTACATTCATCTCTAGGAGACAGAACGCGTCTCCTTCCTCAGTGGTATGACGGCTGCGTGGTCCCATGGTGTTTATACTTGCGTACTATTGTTTGTACAGATGAACGTGGTACCTTCAGGAGTTTGTAAATTGCTCCCAAGGATGAACCAGACTTGTGGAGGGCTACAATTTTTCTTCTGAGGTCTTGGCTGATTTCTTTTGATTTTCCCATGATGTCAAGCAAAGAGGCACTGAGTTTGAAGGTAGGCCTTAAAACATCCACAGGTACACCTCCAATTGACTCAAATGATGTCAATTAGCCTATCAGAAGTTCCTAAAGCCATGACATCATTTTCTGGAATTTTCCAAGCTGTTTAAAGGCACAGTCAACTTAGTGTATGTAAACTTCTGACCCACTGGAATTGTGATACAGTGAAATAATCTGTCTGTAAAGAATTGTTGGAAAAATGACTTGTGTCATGCACAAAGTAGATGTCCTAACCGACTTGCCAAAACTATAGTTTGTTAACAAGAAATTTGTGGAGTGGTTGAAAAACGAGTTTTAAACTTCCGACTTCAACTGCATGTGTTATTTCATTGTTTTAATGTCTTCACTATTATTCCACATTGCAGAAATAGTAAAAATAAAGAAGAACCCTTGAATGAGTAGGTTTGTGCAAACTTTTGACTGGTATTGTACATGAGTGAGGATCCTGAGATGACTAATTTTAAAAAGTATGGACACAATTCAGAATAACACAACGCAACAATACTTCGGAGTAGAACATTTTCTTTGTTTATTTTGAATTGAATAAGAACATATGCCAACTTGCACAATACTATAATACATTGTGTTCCATTTAAATCATTTGGTCATTCCAAACCACATTTGTTAGATCCTGTTATTAATCAGTAGCAAGCTAATCAAGACAAAAGCTAATAACCAATATGTCTATTAATAATTGGTATTGAAAACATGTACGTATAACAATTATCTGAGCAATTTGTTCAGAGTTTCTTGGATTATTATACCCACAACCCAATACTGTAACTTGTTACCTATATCTCCCCACACAATGCAGTAAATTACACAGTGTCTATATTTGTAACTCCAGTACTACACTTAACATTCAGTAATATGAACAGCAGGACAGGAGGACTCTAGCGGCTGTGAGAAGACACCAGGTGGACACTGACTGAACAACATACTATTGAAGACATGTCAGAATGTTAATCAGTTAAAGTTTGAGTGACAGCTAACCCAACAATAGATACTGTTTTGTGACACACCATTACTGTATGCCGCACTCTTGGTTTTATAAGGCTGATTGTTCCTGTTGAGGCTGACTGACTGGTTGTGTCTGAAAAGACACTCTATTCCCTATATTTTGCACTACTTTTGAACAGAGACAAATGGGTCCCTGTTGTTTGAGAGGCAATGGAGGCACAGTGCTTTTACTGGTATTTCCAGCAATATCCGCCAGTGTTGCTCCAGGTAGGACATGTTCTGTAATTGAAACAAGCTGTCTCCAATCAATCAATCAATCAATCAATGTCTGGTTGTGTGTGTTTGACCGGGGGATCACCTGAGGATATTATGTTCATGTTGATTAAGTGGGTCAGGATATTGTTGCCTGTTTACAGCAATCAGTGGTTTATTGGTCGTTTGGTTGATTAAACAATTTTACCTAAAATGTGTGTGAACAGAAACAATATATTCTGATAATATGACATACCACTATATGTGCAGCTTAAGTCACATGATTTTACATTTCAACTTCCTGCCCCTGTCACCACCACAATTGCTACTATTAGGGGTGGTGAAAAAAACTTCTACTCAAAGCACAGAGATTTGAAGAAGACCATTTATATGCCACATTCCCACCTCTTCTGCGGAAATGTTACTTCCCCTTTAGGTCTATCCTTCCTGTTATGCTACCATCTCTTTGAGTGTGATTTAGCAGCCTAAGTCACATGATTTCATAGAAAATGGGTCTTTGCATTAGAACTCCCTGCCCTCTAGACACTTTTGTGTTGACTTGAAAGTGTCAGTAATGCATCAAGTTTAAGTTCATGCAACATGAGGGAATATATTGACTGTGGTGCGTAGTGGATAATGAGGCTTTCTTTCAATTATGAGAACCATGGATCTGTGAGGTCATAAGAACAACACAATACAGAATTATAACATAGATGATGTAATTAATGACATTATGTCCAAAAGGGAAATGCTTGATGGCTGAAATAGTCCATTGCGAGTGTTAAGTAATACATCTAAGTAATACTTTATTAGTGAGTGTTAATAATACATCTAAGTAATACTTTATTAGTGAGTGTTAATAATACATCTAAGTAATACTTTAGTAGTGAGTGTTAATAATACATCTAAGTAATACTTTAGAAGTGAGTGTTAATAATACATCTAAGTAATACTTTAGTAGTGAGTGTTAATAATACATCTAAGTAATACTTTAGTAGTGAGTGTTAATAATACATCTAAGTAATACTTTAGTAGTGAGTGTTAATAAGACATCTAAGTAATACTTTAGTAGTGAGTGTTAATAATACATCTAAATAATACTGTATTAGTGAGTGTTAATAATACATCTAAGTAATACTTTAGTAGTGAGTGTTAATAATACATCTAAGTAATACTGTATTAGTGAGTGTTAATAATACATCTAAGTAATACTTTATTAGTGAGTGTTAATAATACATCTAAGTAATACTTTATTAGTGAGTGTTAATAATACATCTAAGTAATACTTTATTAGTGAGTGTTAATAATACATCTAAGTAATACTTTATTAGTGAGTGTTAATAATACATCTAAGTAATACTTTATTAGAGAGTGTTAATAATACATCTAAGTAATACTGTATTAGTGAGTGCCTCCCATCTTTTTCAGGTGTCTGTTACTCCTGATAAAATGTAACTCAATACAACAACCTTTTCTTGTGATCAGTAAAACATAATAACAAAAACAGCTGAATATTTGTTCATCAACCCCCTGAGTATCATTCTTAATGTAGGCTACAATAACAGTAGACTATATTTATTTGTTTTTTTAAAGTTGATTTGAACAGAGACAATGAACGACAAAACACAAGACTCAGAAGTGAGAAGTGATACGTTGCAACAGATTTAGCTAACATTTCATTTAAATTTGCCGTCTTCCTGTGTCTTTAGGACCATTTCCACATTGATAGAAAAGGCAAGGTCAACTTTCACTCTCTTATTCTCTAACAGTTCTCAATATTAGGAAGGTGTTTCAAATGTTTTGTATACTCTGTGTATATAGAGGAAGCTTTCAATATCATGTAATGAAGTCAAACAACTTGTAGAAGGTACAGCACTGTTAGCTATGGACTCTCATTGAGTACTGCATGCATTTACACCAGCTCCCACTGCAACTCCCACTGCTGCACCAACTGACATACCAATTGGGCCTCCAAATGTTCCCAAAGCCACTCCAATTCCAGCACCTGTTCTCATGTTGTTAAATTTCTCAGCATTCTTTCTAGCTTCTCTTTCCTGTTTTATCCCCAGCTTCTCTACTTCTTCTCTTAGACACACTCCTTCAAACTTTGCCTTCAGTTCTTCCCTCTCTCTGCGTATCTTCTCTTCATTCTCTCTCAGGATCCTGTTCTTCTCCTCTTCAATCGCTCTCTCAGCCTCCTGGAACATCTCAGTGGTGTAGTGGCTTCCTCCATTCACCTTCACCATCTTGTTTATCTTCTCAAGCAGCTCAGTGACCTGGGAGGGATTCTGATCTTTGTTTTTGAAGACATGATATCCCCCATTACATTTGGCAATGAAACTTTCCAGTTTGGGATTTCCATGCAGGAAGTCTTCAATTGTTACATCATCAAGAAGGTCTCCATGTGTGAAGACAACCATGGTGTATTTCGATGCTTCATCACCAAATAGTTTCTGGATCATCTTCACAATGTTCTGCTGCTCTTCAGTGAATCCTCCCAGCTTGAGCACAACCAGGAACACATGGGGACCAGGAGCGGAGAAAAGCAGGCACTGTGAGATCTCTTTCAGTGCCTCCTCCTGTGTTAACTTGGTGTCAAACAAGCCAGGTGTGTCGATGACAGCTACATGTTGCCCTCCCACCTCTCCTCTTTTCTTTTTACTTGAGGATGTCACAGAAATAGCGGACATTTTGGATTCAAACGCTTTTCTCCCCAGGATGGCGTTTCCTGTTGCGCTCTTCCCAGATCCAATCTTCCCAACCAGAACAATCCGGACCTCTTTATTTTGTTCTGTTGGATAAGAAGGACATGTTGTTACTGTAGAAAGAAGTGTGGTGTTGATGTTCTTTCTGTTTGGTCATCTTACAGAACAGCTACTGAATATGATCAGTCTCTATCTTCTTAGACATTGATGGTTTATAGAATATTAACTGTTAGCAAATTAACAAGGACATCATCTATAAATTAAGTTTCAAGCCTACATTCATTTTATTAAAATGTATTAATAATGTAATAAAACATTATTTTGTGAAAACGCATTCAACAAATAAACCGATGTATCTCTGTCTTGTAGACTAAGTACTCACCAGTCATGTTTGGGTTTTGGAGTGCTGTCAAGCTTTTCAAAGGAACAGTCTTTCCAACCAGAGTAATCAGGGTCTCTGTTGGATGAAAAATAAAATGTTGTTTCTGTAGAGAGAAGTGTGATCTTACAGAACAACTACTAAAGCTACATTTTCAGTCTCTCATTGCTTCTTAGACTAATATTTTTTGTCTATAAAATACAAACTCTAAGAGCAAATAAACAATGATGTTTTCTACAGGTAACTGCCTAAATAAAGGAAACGCCATTGACGGAACTGTCATTGTCCGTTCCTTGCCAACATACAAAGTTTCCACATTTGGCGAATATCGCAGTAGTCTTTCTGCCTTGGGTAGAGCACCAGTTGAAAAACTGCAATATAATCAATATTATGTGGGACACATACAAAGAAGATAGTCTAAAAGACTCTCAAGTTGGTGAGACAACCAACTTCCATGGAAGTTCTCTGACTTTCTCAGAAACCCTAATAACAAACAGGAGCTTTTCAAAATGTCAACACAGAAGGTGTGTGCCAATGAATCTGAAGATGGAAAATAGATCTATGCTACAACTGATGAGTCTGTGGTTTCAAAGGGCTCTCTGACATCAATGCTGGAATGAGACCAGGAAGAGGCACACACAAGAGAGTGGTGTAGAGTACTTAAGTAAAAAATACTTTAAATTACTACTTAAGTAGTTTTTGGGGGGTATCCGTACTTTACTATTTATATTTTTGATAACTTGTACTTTTACTTCACTACATTTCTAAAGAAAATAATTTACTTTTTACTCCATACATTTTCCCTGACACCCAAAAGTACTCGTTACATTTTGAATGCTTAGCAAGACAGGAAAAGGGTCTAATTCACACACGTATCAAGATGACATCCCTGGTCTTCCCTACTGCCTCTGATCTGGCGGAGTCACTAAACACACATGCTTCGTTTGTAAATTATGTCTGAGAGTTGGATAGCCCCGGGCTTTCCGTAAATAAAAAAACAACAAGAATATCTCTTCTCCAAGAGGTCATTCTAGACGGAGAACATGAGGAAGTGATCCATGGGGGTTGTGGTAGGGTACAGGTAATACTGTAAGAATGGCCCATGTTCTGAATTCTGTTGCTATTTAAAAGTGCTGAACAAATAGGCATGTTGACGTCAGTCTTAAATGAAATTATGGCTTGCCTCTTATCTGCTCATTGTTCCCTTATGCCATAGTTTGTACATCTCCATTGTTATATTGCTTAAGTAGGTATATCGCATTAGTGTCTTATTCATCATTTAAGGCAATGTTGGAATGAACCATTACATTTTCTTTTTTTTGCTTACTTTGTATATTATAATTACCTCATGTGCTTTTCTCCAGGAGGGGATACAATATAATGTTGTTGTGTCTGTAACTATACTTGCCAGTGACAGTCTCTTCCTGTTCAAATATTTTTTTTCAACAAAATGTTCAGTAATATAACATGTAATTCCGTTTGATATTGCAAGATTCGTTTTGTTTGCGCAAAGTGGATCCTCGTGGTTGCATTGCCCCTCCTTTTCAGTCCACATAGGACTAATAAAATACTTAAATGGTTGGCTAACCGCATCTCTCTCTCTGTATGGTGACTTAAGGAAGAGTGAAGTTAACTCAACATCTTGCTGAATGTATCTGAACTAATATATCTGTCTCTGTCCATGTTGAAAGTGCTGAATCAATAGGTTCTACCTCGTCGCAGCTCGTTTGCCTGCACTTGCTTATACTCAGAGCTGTGTTAATGATATAAGAACAAACATGATAAATTTACTGAACATACATGTAATATTGTTGGTGTATGGTTCAAAAGTCACAACTCAGGTCGGCATTCGTTATTATTGAAGGAGAATATGGTTCTTAGACAGTTACACAAATCCACAAGGAGTCAGTAGAAACCATATTTATTTAAGCAAGTCAGCCATATCAGCTATGATTTTTTTAAGGGCGGTAAATGAGGTTGAATGAAGTGTTTCGCTGCCAGACGAGGCTCTGCTGATAGCCAGGTGGAGCGGTGGTAAGGATTTACTCTGAAAGGAAAGAGCCGCTGTCGAAACAGCTTTATACAGGCCCTAACAGTTTGTGGACACCATTTGTCACCGATAAAGTGAAATTAATGTATTAATTAATGTTTAGTGTTGTGTAGTGGCTTTGCTGGCATGCATCTAAAAAAAACATTGGTTGAGTTTACCCCACCAAGATGTACATGCTAAAATCGCCAATGCAAAGCTTGCAGAGACCTCCTGACGTGTGGCTGCAAAAATTCGTTTTGGATTGTCATGCACTCATGGTCGGAGTTATTGGCGGCCCTATTATATATTTTATTTAACGAGGCAAGTCAGTTAAGAACAAATTCTTATTTTCAATGACGGCCTAGGAACAGTGGGTTAACTGCCTTGTTCAGGGGCAGAACGACAGATGGTTTCCATGTCAGCTCCGGGACCACTAGGCTACCTGCCGCCCCATTTGAGACCCCCCCCCCCCCCCCCCCCCATCCCCTTAGCGGGTCTCAAACTTCGATAAAGCACCCGAGCAAGCAAAACAGAGCCCCTCTGTCTCAGTATGTATAGCCTGTGTATCTGATGCTGGCATGCCATACTCTTTTAGGCCAGACAGCATCCGATACAAGTACATTGGCTATATATAGTAAAACAGAGGGGGCACTGTTTCGCTGGCTCGGATGCTTTCTCAGGTGGGCCAGATTCAGCCGCTTGCGAATTGAAAAAGTTGTCAGTTTACAGTCCATTGTTCGGATGGAATTATTTTGGACGAAGGTGTGAAGGTAACCTACTTTTTCAAGTGATTTGTTTGACAATCAGATGAAAACAACATCATGACTGGTTGTGTTCATGCCACATTAAAATGTAATACATTTTTACAGTTTTACATGTCTTTACGAGGAAAACAATTGTAAACACATAGGAGGTCCCGTGGAAAAAAACGTGCCAACCTATGGAAATCAAATGCCTGTCCAAATGATTAGTTGTAATGCCGGCCCTGCACTGCATTATGTCATGTTTGTATCTGATTTATAACAGGTGTTTTATTCCCCTAGGCCTCGGACACTGGTATAAGGCAGTTTCTCTGCCCCCCCCCCATAAAAACAATATATATATATATATATATATATTAAACAGTAACATGCAAAACATAAACAGAACAGCCAGAGGGATTCCACAAAGAAATAAACATATAATTACAAATCCTCATTATATAAATTAAAATAGGGACATATAGTGAAAAAAATGACATTTTGTTTTGTATACGTTTTAATGACTCTATATAGTTTTCCAAATCAGATAAAAAAAATAAGAAAAGGGGCTTTTTCTTCATAATTTTGATTTGTGTATGAAATGTTTTCATAATAAAATAAAGAGATTTATGACGTACTCACGTTTGTGGAATCAGTGTAGTAAAAAGAATATGTCAAACTTAGATATGTCAATGGTTGTATGCAATTTGAAGCCAAGATATAGTTTTACATCAGTCCAGAAAACTTCACTATATAAACAATGACAGTTTAGTGATAAATAGTTAAGTTAATAGATAAGTATTTAGTGATAAATAGTTTCTAGTTCACAACAACTGCATTCACTGGTAATATCAGGTATATATTTATAAATCAAGCTATTACACGGATAGAATATATGGATAATCTTAAATGACATCTCCTTTACTTTATTGGTCACCATAAAGTTGTGTTTATACAGAAAAGCCCAGCACATTAAAGCCTGCTGGTGAAAAGCCGCCAATTTCACAGGAAGTTTACCCACAATATATGGACATTGTAGTAAAGAATTAAAGCCCTCCTAGCTTCTGAAAAACAAAATGAGGTATAATATTCCAGAAACTCTGAGGATTTTTCATGTACCGTTTTAACACAAATAGATTTTTTATATCTGATTGAAGAAAGTGAAGTCTGAGACATTTAGACCGCCATCACAAACCCTGTTGGTTTGTGATTTGTGACCATCTCTTTTTATCTTATGTGGCTTTTTTTCCCATATGAAGTTGTACAAAAGCCTATCTAAGGTACAGCAAGTGGATTTGGGAATGTCAATAGATGAAAACAGATAGGATGCACTAGATTGCCCCTCAGCTTTGCATAAAAGCACCCTTCCTTGAAGACTTAAATCCCTCCCTAACCATGAGGATATTTGTGTTGTTGACAGATTCAGTTACAGGGTTCAAATGAAGATCATTCACAGCCTTAAGATGTTTGGTGATCTTTACACCGAGGTAGGTTACAGTATCTTTTTCAGAGATGTTACACTCTCCTGGATTGACAGCTCCTTTCAGAACAAACACCTCACAGTTGGAAAGATTTAATACCAAACTCGAGATTTTGGAGAACTGCTTCACAATATCCAATGATAATCTAAAATCCAGTAAACAGAAATTAGATTCTTAATCCCATTTTTTAAATCATCATGCAATAAGAATTAGTTATTTAATTTCCAATAACCACCAGAGTATTTCTTACCATCATTACTGCACATTCTTACAGTCAACCATATGACTTTATGATCCGTCAGGACTGCAGGCAGTATTTTGACCTCTACAGTGTTGGACTCAAGACTAGAGGTTATCACCCACAAGTCAATTCTTGATTGTAGTGAACAATCTCTATTACTCCATGCGTACTGTTTCTCTCCAGGGTTTTTAACTCTCCATATGTCAATTAAGTCCAGGCTTTGGCCGAAATTCACCAACTTGTTCACACCAATGTTAGGCCTATGGGGCAATCTATCAGTCTCATTAGAATAAACCTTATTAAAATCTCCACCAACTATAATCTGACTGGATGGATATTTTCTCAGAAGACTTTTAAGAATTTCTTCAATTACCTCTAGAAGTAAGTTATTTGGAGGACTAGAACAGTATCCATATTCATTACACAACACAAATAATCTGTCCATTACATGTCCATCCGTGTCCATTTGAGTAAACACACATTTCCCTTTGAAAGTGTGTGCTTAAATTGCA
Source organism: Salvelinus namaycush (assembly GCF_016432855.1). NCBI lineage: Eukaryota > Metazoa > Chordata > Actinopteri > Salmoniformes > Salmonidae > Salvelinus > Salvelinus namaycush. Next base: position 64,922,897 of record NC_052314.1, read on the forward strand.
ACCTCAGTTGAATGATTAGTCCCGTGGGCCAAATAAATGGCACTGCCCCACTGATTTATCCAATAATTATAGTCCTCTTTGCATGAATGTGTTTCTTGAACGAATACAAGATCTGCGTTGCAGTCCTTACAAAACACAAAAATTACTTTTCTCTTCAACAGGTTTCGTAACCCCCTGGCATTGATTGACATAAACTTCAAGTCCATATAGAACAGAAAGAAAAATACTATGCAATCTCAACTCTACCCTCTCTATAAAAAGTTGCTTCATGTATATGTATTAACAGAAGTCTTAACTTGTAAACCATAACACCACAATTCAAAACTAGAACGCTCCGTTTGCTGATTTTTGATGTGTTTTCGCGTATCATTTTCTCCAGACCATCGGCTCTTTCGTTTATCTTTGCAGAGACAGCATCGATTATGTTGACCTGGAGTTCGCGCAAAGACAATTATTTCTGTGTCTTTTTGGGTGCGGGACTATTGACTGGATTTTCAGAATCAGCCGAATGTCCAGATTCCTCCATGTCTTCTCCTGAGGAGTCAGGTGGCGGTTTTCTCCGATGTATGAGTGGTCAGCTAGCAACTGCCTTCTCCTCCCTTTGCTCTTTCGCACATTTCTTTCTTAAACATTTCCAAGTTTCAGATCAAATTAGCGGTCAACTAATCGTTGTTCTTTATTGTGTTTACTATAAGCCAATTTTTGTTATATTGAAGTAAGTTTGAGAGGGATAAAACTTAAGGTTACTCAGAGCAAGATTAAATCTCGTCTGCACTCGCCGCCATCTTCCTGGAACTCGTCATTGAATTATCAGCCCAACCTCACATTCGATTCGCGCATATATGTACAAAATGTATTTCAGCAGATTTCGTTCGTTTTGTGCATTTTTTTGTGGTTCAAATCGTTCGAAAATACACGAATTTCTGTGCTACTTAATTCGTGCGAAAAGACAGGAATTTAACCAGTAGGCGACACCAGCCCAACCTCACGTTCAATGAATTATAGACTACTGACCACCGTCCATGCTTCTTACATTTCAACATGCCTATCAAATCGACTAAGGCTTTCGGTGGTGCCAGGGCCTAGCTTTGCTTTAGCTAATAGATACATGTTTATTGCTAGGCCTATTTGGTTGTAATTTTCTCATGTTATTAAGCCTAACATTTCACAAAGCTAAACACGGTATAACAATGCTGCCATTGTTAGACTGCTGACAATAATGTAATGACTTATTCAGTAATTAAAGTTGGGAATTCAAACATTGCAGATGATTAAATAAATGTTCAATGCGACAGCATACTAATCAGCTAATCGATTGTTTATTTTGTTGAGTATACAATTGTCTGCATAGGCCACCTGAACCTCCATGACATTCATTACCCTCTCTCCCAGCTTGTATAGAACGTTGTGAGTAAACCCAGTCTATTAGTGGCTAATAATACACCCTCAAAACACCAGCTTACTAGGGATAGTTTCATTATGCAGTGCGACATCTATAACTCTATTCCATATGTAGCTGCTATTTATAAACATTTTATAACAATGACACATCAAACAGCTTAACACTGAGTTATGAAGTGGTCGGCTTGAGGATAAATTCAGCCACTATGTATTGTTGAACTCAGCAGGTTTTATATGGCTAACAGCTTACACAAATGGGCTGCAGTATTCAAGGTCAATTCAATCCAATTATATTGTCATTTTAAAGACTCCCCTGGTGTCCTGAAGTCCTCGTTTGTTGTGTTTCCGTATTTTGTGTGCAAATGTTTTTCACCGCCGCCTGTAGGTCCAGGTTGCAGACCTGACTGTTTTCTATACTGAATATTGCCAACCCAGACAATAATTCCTGAGACATTGTGTTTCTTGAGTATGGTAGTTATTTTTTGAGATGTAGCTTAGAAAAGGATCTCTCCGCAGAAGCAACACTTACATGGATGTTAAATACAGCTATTGCCTTTGCAACGTCAGGGAAACTGGGCAGAAGGGAGCTGTCCTTCAAATACAGCAGTTCTGCAACATCTTTAATTGAGCCTCTCATTCTTCTTAGTTTCTGGCCTCAACACCTTGCGGAAATAGATTAACTGTATAGAAGCTCTGGGGACAAGTAGTCTGGATACAGGCAATAAATTGGCAGAAGGAAACGGATTATCATCTTCAGCAGACAACAGTTCTTGAGGGCTGGAACAAAAAAAGCTGTTCGCGATTTCGTTCATACTGGTGAACCGGCAGCGCAATGGACATATAATCATTTTAGATTAGACTACATCCAGAAATTGTACATCTAGGTTTATAATAAATCAGAGGTGTTGCACCACTTAATTTAAAACCTGGATGAGTTAATCGAAAGTTAAATAACTAAACTATGAAGTAGTAGCAGGTAGCCTAATTTTGTGGCGGTAGGTTGCCTAGTGGTTAGAGCGTTGGACTAGTAATTGAAGGTTGAAAGTTCGAATCCCCGAGCTGACAAGGTAAAACTCTGTAGTTCTGCTCCTGAACAAGGTGTTCCTAGGCCGTCATTGGAAATAAGATTTTTTCTTAACTGACTTGCCTAATTAAATTAATAAAAACTAGAATGCATTCACTAAAGCAATTTTTTTCAAATTATATTTATATGGAAACAAACCAGCACCAAACCTGTGAGTTTTCAGTTCAGGCTGATTAAATAAATTATTTTGTCAAATTAGTTAGCTGGCTAGTTGACAATACATGAGGCCACATGAGCAAAAAACCTTATTACACGAAAAATACAACACTTGATTAACTTCAACCTCAACCAGTTTAGATTTAATCCCTGAACTACATTTAAATTTGATTTAAAAACAATGGAGTAACAAGATAAAATGTGATCTTAGTTTAAAGTAAAACTTAAACTTAGTTTAGAAGAACGATTACAATTAGGAGTAATTTTAAACTAGGTTTAAAGTTTAGTGCAACAAGATTAATATATAAAGCTTGATTTAACTCAGTCCATGTTGGTGCAATCCACCCTAAATCTCAGTCTATCCATATCTCAGTCTATGAATTTGAGAGTGCTTACATTTCTCCAGCTCCAGCCCTTAGCTTTTTAGCATAACGGGTGAGGAGGACGCTTTGTTAACGTTTCAATTAAGGATTCTAGCTTTAAAAAAGGTAAGAGAGCTTTTATAGTGCAGGCAGAAAAATTATAGAATTCATTGTCAGAAATCAATTGAAGTGTAGTGTGTGTAATAAGTCCATATTAGTCCCGTTTTAGGAATGGGCATAACGCCTACATCATAACGCCTACATCATAACGCCTACATCATAACGCCTACATCATAATGCCTACATCATAATGCTGACATAATAATGCATTCATTTACAAATGACATGTATTCATTAGTTACTCAATCGTTACAATAAACCTATTATAGAAGGATTTGTATAAAATTAATTGTTGTAAAATAAAACGTTTCACAAATAATAAACTTAGTCATTCTTCATTTTGTTAATGTCCATTTGGAAAGAACACTCATTTGTTTCATCAAAACATGCAAAAAGAATGTGGTTCAGGCTTATGTCTTATATTAGTAACTTTATAGACGTCCTTACCTTTGCCTGCCTGTTGAGCTGGGTATCAAGAGTCGTATGTCTACAATTGGAGATGCAGCCGACGTTTTATAGCACTGTGGGGCGTAAGAAAGTTGTTGCTTTCTAGTCAGGTGATTTCTTGTAAATCATGGTGCAGCCCAGGCAACAACAAAAAAATCTCTCTAGCATAAACAGGCTGATTTTGATGGGGAATTAAATTATGTTAATTAGATTGTAGGCTATCGCTTCAAACACACCGACTGTGTTTGGCGTTTTGGTACCCCAGAAGAACATTCATTTCCAATGGAACGCTTTGTTTGCCTTGCAGCATTGCCCTGCAGAGGCAGTTGCAGTGCGTTCTGTGTGGTGCATACGTTGGATTTATCGAATGTATGCGTCAAACTGTATGTGGAAACGGGTTGACAGAAATGATAGCAGAAGGTGAATGTTGAACTTTCGTTGCACACATATCTTAATGATTCTGCGAACTATTTTGCGCTAAAACACAGTCGGTGTGTTCGAAGCGTATAATTATGGTTTGGACTTCACATTGCAGTAATGTGTATATTTTTAATTATGTTTAATTACCGCAAACAATGAATGGCAAATGCAATTTCGTATATACGGGTTCGCTGTATCACCATGCAGGGTAAAAACAGGGAACTGGCAGGAAGTACGTAAACAGCTGTTCTTATACCGTGATGACCTAGTTCCAACGCGTATGTTGGCCTGTCACAGTAGAGGCTGGGCGCGGTTTAGACTTTGCCCCGCCTTTGCTGGCCCTCGGACTTGTCCAAGCCCCTTGGCGCGTTCCTTTGTCCACATCTGGTTGCTGGGTAGATTAGCTCCGTCTTGTGTCTCCCCTTGATTCTTCACTCACACAATTCCTAATATGGTACTGAACAGTCTCCCAACCTTCCTGGTTGGCCTAGAGTGATGCACCCCTCCCCTCTCCAGACTGTCCACAGCTTTTATGGCCTGTGTTGGTCAGTCCTTACACCTACACACACACCTACACACACACTCTGTATTGTTTGTGTGTGTGTGTGTAACAAAACAATATTCATCTTCAAACAATATGCAAAATTTAGACCCCATCATAGCACTGAGAATGCACTTGTGAAGGTGGTAAATGACCTTTTAATGGCGTCAGACCGAGGCTCTGCATCTGTCCTCGTGCTACTAGACCTTAGTGCTGCCTTTGACACCATCGATCACCACATTCTTTTGGAGAGACTGGAAACCCAAATTGGTCTACACGGACAAGTTCTGGCCTGGTTTAGATCTTACCTGTCGGAAAGATATCAGTTTGTCTCGGTGGATGGTTTGTCCTCTGACAAATCAACTGTACATTTCGGTGTTCCTCAAGGTTCCGTTTTAGGACCACTATTGTTTTCACTATATATTTTACCTCTTGGGGATGTTATTCGAAAACATAATGTTAACTTTCACTGCTATGCAGATGACACACAGCTGTACATTTCAATGAAACATGGTGAAGCCCCAAAATTGCCCTCGCTAGAAGCCTGTGTTTCAGACATAAGGAAGTGGATGGCTGAAAACGTTCTACTTTTAAACTCAGACAAAACAGAGATGCTTGTTCTAGGTCCCAAGAAACAAAGAGATCTTCTGTTAAATCTGACAATTAATCTTGATGGTTGTAAAGTCGTCTCAAATAAAACTGTGAAGGACCTCGGGCGTTACTCTTGACCCTGATCTCTCTTTTGACGAACATATCAAGACTGTTTCAAGGACAGCTTTTTTCCATCTACGTAACATTGCAAAAATCAGAAATTTTCTGTCCAAAAATTATGCAGAAAAATTAATCCATGCATTTGTTACTTCTAGGTTAGACTACTGCAATGCTCTACTTTCCGGCTACCCGGATAAAGCACTAAATAAACTTCAGTTAGTGCTAAATACGGCTGGTAGAATCCTGACTAGAACCAAGAAATTTGATCATATTACTCCAGTGCTAGCTTCCCTACACTGGCTTCCTGTTAAGGCAAGGGCTGATTTCAAGGTTTTACTGTTAACCTATAAAGCATTACATGGGCTTGCTCCTACCTATCTTTCCGAGTTGGTCCTGCCGTACATACCTATACGTACGCTACGGTCACAAGACGCAGGCCTCCTAATTGTCCCTAGAATTTCTAAGCAAACAGCGGGAGGCAGGGCTTTCTCCTATAGATCTCAATTTTTATGGAACGGTCTGCCTACCCATGTGAGAGACGCAGACGCGGTCTCAACCTTTAAGTCTTTACTGAAGACTTATCTCTTCAGTAGGTCATATGATTGAGAGTAGTCTGGCCCAGGAGTGTGAAGGTGAACGGAAAGGCTCTGGAGCAACGAACCGCCCTTGCTGTCTCTGCCTGGCCGGTTCCCCTCTCTCCACTGGGATTCTCTGCCTCTAACCCTATTACAGGGGCTGAGTCACTGGCTTACTGGTGCTCTTTCACGCCGTCCCTAGGAGGGGTGCGTCACTTGAGTGGGTTGAGTCACTGACGTGATCTTCCTGTCTGGGTTGGCGCCCCCCCTTGGTTTGTGCTGTGGTGGAGATCTTTGTGGGCTATACTCGGCCTTGTCTCAGGATTGTAAGTTGGTGGTTGAAGATATCCCTCTAGTGGTGCGGGGGCTGTGCTTTGGCAAAGTGGGTGGGGTTATATCCTTCCTGTTTGGCCCTGTCCGGGGGTATCATCGGATGGGGCCACAGTGTCTCCTGACCCCTCCTGTCTCAGCCTCCAGTATTTATGCTGCAGTAGTTTATGTGTCGGGGGGCTAGGGTCAGTTGGTTATACCTGGAGTACTTCTCCTGTCTTATCCAGTGTCCTGTGTGAATTTAAGTATGCTCTCTCTAATTCTCTCGTTCTCTCTTTCTTTCTCTCTCTCGGAGAACCTGAGCCCTAGGACCATACGTCACGGTAAACCGGGCATGATGACTCCTTGCTGTCCCCAGTCCACCTGGCCTTGCTGCTGTTCCAGTTTCAACTGTTCTGCCTGCAGTTATGGAACCCATACCTGTCCCAGACCTGCTGCTTTCAACTCTTAATGATCAGCTATGAAAAGCCAACTGACTTTTATTCCTGATTATTATTTGACCATGCTTGTCATTTATGAACATTTAAAAAATCTTTGCTCTCTCTAATTCTCTCCTTCTCTCTTTCTTTCTCTCTCTCGGAGGACCTGAGCCCTAGGACCATACGTCAGGACTACCGGGCATGATGACTCCTTGCTGTCCCCAGTCCACCTGGCCTTGCTGCTATTCCAGTTTCAACTGTTCTGCCTGCGGTTATGGAACCGCCACCTGTCTCAGACCTGCTGTTTTCAACTCTTAATGATCGGCTATGAAAAGCCAACTGAAAATTATTCATGATTATTATTTGACCATGCTTGTCACTTATGAACATTTTGAACATCTTGGCATAGTTCTGTTATAATCTCCACCCGGCACAGCCAGAAGAGGACTGGCCACCCCTCATAGCCTGGTTCCTCTCTAGGTTTCTTCCTAGGTTTTGGCCTTTCTAGGGAGTTTTTCCTAGCCACCGTGCTTCTACACCTGCATTGCTTGCTGTTTGGGTTTTTTAGGCTGGGTTTCTGTACAGCACTTCGAGATATTAGCTGATGTACGAAGGGCTATATAAAATAAACTTGATTGATTGATGCTAACAGGCTATAGTGCATAAACATAAATCCTAACAGTATGCAGTCCCTTACATACAGTCATCATTTCACAAGAGTTTAATTGAGGACTTTTCCCCATAACAGAAGCACACGAGGGAGTTCCGTAACTTCCATTTAAAAAGTTCCACTCGTGCAGTGCTCGAGACCCAAGAACTGAGCATTCGTAAAACCATTCGCTTGATATGATTTTCCAAGTACTGAGGGATGATGTGATGAGACTTGGGCACTGCTTCTTCAATTGACAGTGCAAATAGTTGTTTGTTTGTTAGTTAGCTATACAAGCAAGTTACAACTGCACACCAATGCGAGCAAGCCATCTCGACCAGTGTACAGCTAATTATGCTAGTTAGCTAGCTAAATCAAGGGAGAGGGGGTGTGAGAGAAACCTCTGCACAAGCTCAGCCATCCACACCTTCCCATTTACACCAGAGATATGTATATAATGACGAGATGCTCATGTCTCCGCCCTAAAAATAGGAGTTGTTGTCTCAAAGGCGGGGAGGCAGGCGACAAGGTTAAAAATAAACGCAAAGAAACGCATTGGGCTTATTTTGGACAGTTTTTGGCGAGAGTGAAACCTCTCGCTTTGCCTCTTTCTCCCAACTCCCTCCACCTACCACTCACAACTACAAAGATGAGAGATCACTTCTTCCTCTGACAAACGATTTCAACTCGCAATTTGCATTTGAGGTTTGATCCAAAATAATCGGTCGTATGGACACTTGAAACACATGGAGACATTATTGACCTGTAATAGAGGAAAAGTGAACATTTAGGACCCTGGGGCTCCAGAGTGGTGCAGCGGTCTAACACACTGCATCACACTGATAGAGGCGCCACTATCAGTGGTTCAATCCCGGGCTGTATCACAACCGGTCATGATCGGGAGTCCCATCGGGGACCGCACAATTGGCCCAGCATCATTCTGGTTTGGCCGGGGTAGGCCGTCATTGTAAATACGAATTTGTTTTTAACTGACTTGCCTAGTTAAATAAAGGTCAAATAGATATTTCTTCGACTCCTCAAATATCGAGCAGAGCTGACACTACTAAAACAGATGTACCAATGAACATTAATTCTGGAAAATGAATGCTCAGTTTGTCATGCGCATTACGGTACCACGTATCGCTAGCAGCATTTTACTCAAATAAAGATTGTTATACTAGCTGTTTAGTCTGTGTTTTATACATGTGCAATAAGCATATAACAATTATATAAGGACTTGGCAACGCGTTCTCATTCTGAGAAATAAGGTAGGCCACTTGATTTCAACATGTGAACAAAGTGGACAGAATAGCATGCTGTTCAAACAGTTGGAGACAGAAGGGTGTGTTCATAACAATTCAACTGTTTTACCTTGTTAACTGAATACTGAGCTTGTGAAATTATACCTAGATCCAAGTTAACTAAACTTCAAATATAACATTTTCTGGCTGCTGACTCGCACGTGGTCTTGTGCTTGAGAGATTGTTTATGAGACCGGTGTTCATTTCCCATAATGCTTGCTACATTATTAATAAATGTGCGTTATGCATGGTTCTGGTTAAATTTGTTACCAAAAGGGCATTTTTATAGACAGACCTGAAAGCCAGATCAATGATTCATGCAACAAAAAAAAAGCAGGTACAACTATTTAGATCAAATAACTAAATTATTAGTGGGTCTTATGGTTGTGGAAGGCCTATGTTCAGCCTAGGTTTAATATCACAACCTCTGAATTAATTAGATTATTTTTGACTGTTTTTTAATGCAGTGTATTTGACCTTTAATTTAGAGAGAACATTTAAAAATCTAGAAATGAGTTTTAGGCCATATCACCCAGCCCTACACTCACTGCAGAAACATATCCTCGTGAAATCATGTGATTTTTAAATCTCCCGTACCTGCCACCGACCCTACTATCACCATTCCCATTTCTCCTATCACCCCTCCTGTCGCTCCTATCACCCCTCCTGTCTCTCCCATCACCCCTCCTGTCGCTCCTATCACCTCTCCTGTCTCTCCTATCACCCCTCCTGTCTCTCCTATCACCCCTCCTGTCTCTCCCATCACCCCTCCTGTCTCTCCCATCACCCCTCCTGTCTCTCCCATCACCCCTCCTGTCTCTCCCATCACCCCTCCTGTCTCTCCCATCACCCCTCCTGTCGCTCCTATCACCCCTCCTGTCTCTCCCATCACCCCTCCTGTCTTTCCAATCACCCCTCCTGTCTCTCCCATCACCCCTCCTGTCTCTCCTATCACCCCTCCTGTCTCTCCCATCACCCCTCCTGTCTCTCCCATCACCCCTCCTGTCTCTACTATCACCCCTCCTGTCTCTCCCATCACCCCTCCTGTCTCTCCCATCACCCCTCCTGTCTCTCCTATCACCCCTCCTGTCTCTCCTATCACCCCTCCTGTCTCTCCTATCACCCCTCCTGTCTCTCCCATCACCCCTCCTGTCTCTCCCATCACCCCTCCTTTCTCTCTTATCACCCCTCCTGTCTCTACTATCACCCCTCCTGTCTCTCCTATCACCCCTCCTGTCTCTACTATCACCTCTCCTGTCTCTCCCATCACCCCTCCTGTCTCTCCTATCACCCCTCCTGTCTCTCCCATCACCCCTCCTGTCTCTACTATCACCCCTCCTGTCTCTCCTATCACCCCTCCTGTCTCTCCCATCACCCCTCCTGTCTCTCCCATCACCCCTCCTTTCTCTCTTATCACCCCTCCTGTCTCTACTATCACCCCTCCTGTCTCTACTATCACCTCTCCTGTCTCTCCCATCACCCCTCCTGTCTCTCTTATCACCCATCCTGTCTCTCCCATCACCCCTCCTGTCTTTCCTATCCCCCCTCCTGTCTCTCCTATCACCCCTCCTGTCTCTCCCATCACCCCTCCTGTCTCTACTATCACCCCTCCTGTCTCTCCCATCACCCCTCCTGTCTCTCCCATCACCCCTCCTGTCTCTCCCATCACCCCTCCTGTCTCTACTATCACCCCTCCTGTCTCTCCCTTCACCCCCCCTGTCTCTCCCATCACCCCTCCTGTCTCTCCCATCACCTCTCCTGTCTCTCCCATCACCTCTCCTGTCTCTCCTATCACCCCTCCTTTCTCTCTTATCACCCATCCTGTCTCTCCTATCACCCCTCCTATCTCTCCCATCACCTCTCCTGTCTCTCCTATCACCCCTTCTATCTCTCCCATCACCCCTCCTATCTCTCCCATCACCTCTCCTGTCTCTCCTGTCCCCAATCCTGTCTCTCCCATCACCCCTCCTGTCTCTCCCATCACCCCTCCTGTCTCTCCTATCACCCCTCCTGTCTCTCCCATCACCCCTCCTGTCTCTCCCATCACCCCTCCTATCTCTCCCATCACCTCTCCTGTCTCTCCCATCACCCCTCCTGTCTCTCTTATTACCCATCCTGTCTCTCCCATCACCCCTCCTGTCTCTCCTATCACCCCTCCTGTCTCTCCCATCACCCCTCCTGTCGCTCCTATCACCTCTCCTGTCTCTCCTATCACCCCTCCTGTCTCTCCTATCACCCCTCCTGTCTCTCCCATCACCCCTCCTGTCTCTCCCATCACCCCTCCTGTCTCTCCCATCACCCCTCCTGTCTCTCCCATCACCCCTCCTGTCTCTCCCATCACCCCTCCTGTCGCTCCTATCACCCCTCCTGTCTCTCCCATCACCCCTCCTGTCTTTCCAATCACCCCTCCTGTCTCTCCCATCACCCCTCCTGTCTCTCCTATCACCCCTCCTGTCTCTCCCATCACCCCTCCTGTCTCTCCCATCACCCCTCCTGTCTCTACTATCACCCCTCCTGTCTCTCCCATCACCCCTCCTGTCTCTCCCATCACCCCTCCTGTCTCTCCTATCACCCCTCCTGTCTCTCCTATCACCCCTCCTGTCTCTCCTATCACCCCTCCTGTCTCTCCCATCACCCCTCCTGTCTCTCCCATCACCCCTCCTTTCTCTCTTATCACCCCTCCTGTCTCTCCTATCACCCCTCCTGTCTCTCCTATCACCCCTCCTGTCTCTACTATCACCTCTCCTGTCTCTCCCATCACCCCTCCTGTCTCTCCTATCACCCCTCCTGTCTCTCCCATCACCCCTCCTGTCTCTACTATCACCCCTCCTGTCTCTCCTATCACCCCTCCTGTCTCTCCCATCACCCCTCCTGTCTCTCCCATCACCCCTCCTTTCTCTCTTATCACCCCTCCTGTCTCTCCTGTCACCCCTCTTGTTCCTGCCATAGTTATACATTCCTGAGACGTGATAAATACGAGCTCTGACTTGAGTCTGCTAATGCAGCACATTCTTTAAATTTGACATACAGTTTGCATATTCCACAACAACAACAGGGAAAGTGAAAGATGAAAAGAGGAACGTATGGTGAAAGAAAAGGAGAAGTGGAAGAGTGGTCAGGATTATAAGGTCTCCTCCTGACACTCCACTGTGGTACCATGTGACTTATTTGAAGACCAATACCATTTCTTGTAAAACAGATTATATTTCTTGACCTACAGTGGGCCCCACAAGGCCTTACAATAAGCTAGCTATTCACCCCACCAAAGGCTAGCTACAGTAGCCACTCTAAATTAAGCTAGTGACCCTACAAGCTAGCTAAAATGGACCCTGTCCTCAATTAGCCATGGATGGAGATAGGGATTTGGACTTGTGGTTGTACTTAATTCTCCGTACTGGCCAATGACTATAATGGTGATTCTGATCTAACCATTAACTCATACATTTTTGTGTGCCTGGATGGAAGTTTAATATGTAGCTAGATGTGGAAGGCTAATGTTAACTAGCTGACGTTGCCCATGAATGGAAGTTAGGCTAGCGAGCAAGCATTTTATCCAGGTAGCCTAGGAGAACAAACTAAAAGCCTGTACTGTATGACAGAGTGATAGACCGTTTCATTAACATGAAAGAGAGGAGGATGGTATTGGCGATTCTCTACAAGTAGGGTGAGTCAACATGTTTTTTACTTGCACGAACGCGCACGCAAACACACACACACCCACACAAATCAGAACCATGGACAGCCACATCATATTTAACTTTCGTTGATTGGACTAAATTTGTTTTTAGAATCTTTTAGTCGTCACCGTATTAGACTAAGCAGAGGTGATTTGATGATGTTGAAATGTTGATGTTGAAATGGTGCTGGAATAGTGGAGGCAGCTCCGGTTTTCTTTGCGACTTGTGGTAACTCTCTGTGGTTCTAAATCAATAGTAGTTTAGTTGTTTAGTGGTCCTAAAACATGAACTTGCTTGACCATGCTGTAGGTCATGTATCTGTCTGTTACTGTACATGGAATATGCTTTATGGACTTCACTGGACAGAGGTTGTTATCTGGTTTTGTGATGAAACAAAGGTGGGGTTGAATTTATTCTGCCACTGTGTCTTATTGTCTCGGCCTTATGCCTATATATCACAGTCTCAAGGTTAATGAATGAACAGGTTATAGAGCAAACAACGGAATTATCAAAACACATAGATTTTAATATGGATTTTTTTGGGGGGGGGGGGTTACCCACACACCACTATACATACAAACACCAGCAGGCCACACTGGAATTGAATAAAACCGAAACCATCTCAGATTCCATCCTCCCAGGGCACACCAACCTTCACACATCATGGAGATTTGTAGACTGACCCAAACGCAAGGTGTGTATCAGCCAAGCCCCGCCCCTAATTGCAATGTGTTGCACCTGGAGACAGATACATATACCTGGGTGAATGAAGACATGCACATCACACATGTAAATGTAAACTAACACTGTATAGCCTCAAGACATGGTTAAACTGTACTTGTTTATATCATGGATGGTCAGTCCTTGTAGTAGCCATAGGTCTGTCCATGAATTTCTCCAGGCCTGTACCTCATTTCTCTACCAAAACAGTAGCGGCGAGTGCTTTGCTATTGTTTCTTTTAGACATCCACCGGTATGTTCAGATTGAATAAAAACATTTTTTTGTGGTTAATGGTGGTTATGAGGAGGGTACAGAACTGAAACCATTGTTGTGTTCCAGGTGGCAAAGAGCACATAGTCACACATTGTTTGTTTAGTGCATCACTGTCTCTCAGCATACAGACACTTCAGTTAGATGGAACTTTTGTGTAGGTTTTGTTAACAATGCTGGTCACGCATCTTGTTGACGTTCATCGTAGGACACTTCACATTACACACCCTCACTGCCAAAACATTTTATCATGAAATCATGTGATTTCACATCACACATCCCTGCCACCGTTTCTCCTATCTATCTTCCTGTTTCTCCTATCACCCCTTCCGTCTCTCCTATCACCCCTCTCGTCTCTCCAATCACCACTCACAACTCTCCTATCACCCCTCCCGTCTCTCCTTTCACCCCTCCCGTCTCTCCTTTCACCCCTCTTGTCTCGCCTATCACCCCACTCGTTTCTCCTATCACCTTCTCGTCTCTCCTTTCACCCCTCCCGTCTCTCCTTTCACCCCTCCTGTCTCTCCTTTCACCCCTCCTGTCTCTCCTTTCACCCCTCCTGTCTCTCCTTTCACCCCTCCTGTCTCTCCTTTCACCCCTCCTGTCTCTCCTATCACCCCTCTCGTCTGTCCTATCACCTCTCACAACTCTCCTATCACCCCTTCCCCTCTCTCCTTTCACCCCCCTCGTCTCTCCTATCACTCCTCTCGTCTCCAGTATCACCCCTCCTGTCTCTCCTGTCTCTCCTTTCACCCCGTTCGTCTCTACTATCACCCATCCCTCCTATCACCCCTACTGTCCATTCCTATTACTCCTCTCATCCCTCCAATCACCCTTCCTGTCCCTCCTTTCAGCCCTCTCGTCTCTCCTATCACCCCTCCTGTCTCTCCTATCACCCTCTTGTCTCTCCTATCACCCCTCTTGTCTCTCCTATCACCCCTCTTGTCTCTCCTCTCATCTCTCCTATCACCCCTCCTGTCCCTCCTTTCAGCCCTCTCCTCTCTCCTATCACACCTCCTGTTCCTCCTATCACCCCCTCGTCTCTCCTATCACCCCTCCTGTCTCTCCTGTGTCTCCTATCACCCCTCTCGTCTCTCCTATCACCCTCTTGTCTCTCCTATCACCCCTCTTGTCTCTCCTATCACCCATTCCTCCTATCAACCCTCCTGTCTCTCCTATCCCCCCTCCTGTCTCTCCTATCACCCCTCCTGTCTCTCCTATCACCCTTCCTGTCTCTCCTATCACCTCTCCATACTCTCATATCAACCCTCTTCTCTCCTATCACCCCTCCCGTCTCTCCAATCACCCCTCCCTGTCCATTCCTATCACCCTTCCTATGTTTCAGATCATCCTTCCTGTCTCTCCTATCACCCCTCCCGTCCCTCCTATCACCCCTCCCGTCTTTAATATAGCCCCTCCCGTCCCTCCTATCACCCCTCCTGTACCTCCTATCACCCCACCCGTCCATTCCTATCACCCCTCCTGACTCTCCTATCACCCCTCTCATCCCTCCAATCACCCTTCCTGTCTCTCCTTTCAGCCCTCTCATCTCTCCTATCACACCTCCTGTTCATCCTATCACCCCCTCGTCTCTCCTATCACCCCTCCTGTCTCTCCTGTGTCTCCTATCACCACTCTTGTCTCTCCTATCACCTCACCATACTCTCCTATCACCCCTACCGTTTTTCCTATTATCTCTCCCTACTCTCTTATCACCCCTCCCGTCTTTCATATAACCCCTCCCATCCCTCCTATCACCCCTCCTGTACCTCCTATCACCCCTCCCGTCCATTCCTATCACCCCTCCTGACTCTCTTATCACCCCTACCGCCTCTCCATCTCTCTTATCACCCCTAATGTCTCTCCGTCTCTCTTATCACCCCTACCGTCTCTCCTGTCACCCATACCGTCCCTCCTATCACCCTTCCTGTCTCTACTATCACCCCTCCTGTCCCTCCTATCATCCCTCCTATCTTTCTCATCATCCCACCCATTTCTCCTTCCACCCCTCCTGTCCCTGCCGTAGGTTAACATTCCTGAAAACAATAGCAGTATACTTTGCTCAAACCACTGCCAGCTCTTGTCCTTAAAGATTAGTGTTCCAATGTGGTTAGACAAAAATATTACTAGATAATTGACAGTGTCATATGATCAAAAGGCTAACAGATCCTAGATCAGCACTTCTCCTCTGAGACGTGATAATACGGCCCTGACTTGAGTCTGCTAATGCAGCACATTCTTTAGATTTGACATACAGTTTGCATATTCCACAACAACAACAGGGAAAGTGAAAGATGAGAAGAGGAAGGTATGGTGAAAGAAAAGGAGAAGTGGAAGAGTGGTCAGGATTATAAGGTCTCCTCCTGACACTCCACTGTGGTACCATGTGACTTATTTGAAGTCCGATACCATTTCTTGTTAACAGATTATCTTTCTTGACCTACAGACCTACAAGGCCTTACAAGGCCTTACAATAAGCTATCTATTGACCCTACAATAGGCTAGATAGCAACCCTACAACAGGCTACCTAGCTACCCTTACAACAGGCTAGCTAGTGAGCCTACAACAGGCTAGATAGCTACCCTTACAACAGGCTAGCTAGCAACCCCACAACAGACTAGCCACATAGGGGCTTTTTTTCTATCAGTGTGAATAGTTATTCAGGGTCTTGTGTGGGAAATGTAGGTCTCAATCTTTCTCAATAGGTATTTCTGCCAGTCAGCTTTTTTTTAGGGGGAACTTCACACGTGTGCTCTTGCTTGTTCTTTGAGGTCTAGGCCAAATTACTGTGAAAGCACTCTGTTAGGCCAATCCTCTGAAAAGGGCTAAGTCTCAATCACTTATATCTGGGATTCCTCGCATCCTATCTCCTCTCCTCTTTGTCAACCCTATTAGAAGAGAAGGTCCAAGGTCCCTCCACTTGGAACATATTATCCAATGAGTTGTGTGAAGGGGGCGAGGAGAGAGGATGCGAGGACTGAAGGCAAGATTAATTGAGACAGAGCTAAGATCTACACAGTTTCAGAGATTTAAAAGTGAAATTCAATTAAAACATAATGTGATCGAATATGAAGGGGGAAGAAAACTTCCACATAGTGTATTATGACAGCAACAAAAAGCTGTATATTTAAAGTGTCTTAGTACAACAGAATATACACATACATACCAGTATCTATAGTCATTAACTCTCATTAACTTAGCACAACCGATTACACATGACATTCTACCATCTACCTAGCAACAGTCTCTGCTTAGCAACGGTCTCTGCTTAGCAACGGTCTCTGCTCAGTTTAGCAGCTGCGCGCGTGGGAGATGCTCGTGCGTTTCGCGGTTACCGGATCTTTTTTTCTGCAGTTTTCTTGAAGATCCCTCCGCACCCACAAACTGCAGCACTTCGTCCAGCAGCAGATGATGCGCTGTCAGCCACTGACTTGTCATTCCTGCTCGCCATCACTCCAGTCCTGACTGAGCTCAATCGTCATGAAACGCAAATACAGCCATGAGTTTCTCCTCTCTTGGTTTCAAACAAACTTTGAGGAATAACAAGGCGCTCCCACAATGTGTTTGTGCGGGGAAGTGCTGAGTAATGAGTATTTTAACAGCAGCAGTTCCAACTTAGACTTTTTTTCAACAATACTTTCTACAGTAAGATGTACAGTGTGCCTGATCATTTTTCATCTGTACTGTTACTTAGGGTTTTACGATCAAAAACGGAGTGTGTGTGTGTGTGTGTGTGTGTGTGTGTGTGGGTGGATGTAGTACTAACTACAGGTATAGCTGTAGTGTTGGTGACAGAGACCTGGGTGGATGTAGTACTAACTACAGGTATAGCTGTAGTGTTGGTGACAGAGACCTGGGTGGATGTAGTACTAACTACAGGTATAGCTGTAGTGTTGGTGACAGAGACCTGGGTGGATGTAGTACTAACTACAGGTACTGTAGTGTTGGTGACAGAGACCTGGGTGGATGTAGTACTAACTACAGGTACAGCTGTAGTGTTGGTGACAGAGACCTGGTGGATGTAGTACTAACTACAGGTACAGCTGTAGTGTTGGTGACAGAGACCTGGTGGATGTAGTACTAACTACAGGTACAGCTGTAGTGTTGTGACAGAGACTGGGTGGATGTAGTACTAACTACAGGTACAGCTGTAGTGTTGGTGACAGAGACCTGGGTGGATGTAGTACTAACTACAGTACAGCTGTAGTGTTGGTGACAGAGCCTGGGTGGATGTAGTACTAACTACAGGTACAGCTGTAGTGTTGGTGACAGAGGACCTGGGTGGATGTAGTACTAACTACAGGTACAGCTGTAGTGTTGGTGACAGAGACCTGGGTGGATGTAGTACTAACTACAGGTACAGCTGTAGTGTTGGTGACAGAGACCTGGGTGGATGTAGTACTAACTACAGGTACAGCTGTAGTGTTGGTGACAGAGACCTGGGTGGATGTAGTACTAACTACAGGTACAGCTGTAGTGTTGGTGACAGAGACCTGGGTGGATGTAGTACTAACTACAGGTACAGCTGTAGTGTTGGTGACAGAGACCTGGGTGGATGTAGTACTAACTACAGGTACAGCTGTAGTGTTGGTGACAGAGACCTGGTGGATGTAGTACTAACTACAGGTACAGCTGTTAGTGTTGGTGACAGAGACCTGGGTGGATGTAGTACTAACTACAGGTACAGCTGTAGTGTTGGGTGACAGAGACCTGGGTGGATGTAGTACTAACTACAGGTACAGCTGTAGTGTTGGTGACAGAGACCTGGGTGGATGTAGTACTAACTACAGGTACAGCTGTTAGTGTTGGTGACAGAGACCTGGTGGATGTAGTATACTAACTAAGGTCACAGCTGTAGTGTTGGTGACAGAGACCTGGGGGATGTAGTACTAACTACAGGTACAGTCTGTAGTGTTGGTGACAGAGGCCTGGTGTGGATGTAGTACTAACTACAGGTACAGCTGTAGGTGTGTGACAGAGCACCTGAGCTGGATGTAATTACTAACACAGGACAGCTGTCAGTGTTGGTGACAGGTCCTGGGTGGATTTAGTACTAACTACAGGTACAGCTGTGTAGTGTTGGTGACAGAGACCTGGGTGGATGTAGTACCCCTACTACAGGTACAGCTGTGGTGTTGGTGACGAGAGACCTGGGTGATGTAGTACTAACTACAGGTACAGTTGTATGTGTTGGTGACAGAGACCTGGGTGGATGTAGTACTAACTACAGGTACAGCTGTAGTGTTGGTGACAGAGACCTGGGTGGATGTAGTACTAACTACAGGTACAGCTGTAGTGTTGGTGACAGAGACCTGGGTGGATGTAGTACTAACTACAGGTACAGCTGTAGTTGTTGGTGACAGAGACCGGGTGGAGTGTAGTACTAACTACAGGTACAGCGTTAGTGCTCTGGTGACAGAGACCTGGGTGGATGTAGTACCTAACTACAGGTACCAGCCTTGTAGGTGTTGGCTGATCAGAGACCTGGGTGGATGTCAGTACTAACTACAGGGTACAGCTGTAGTCGTTGGGATGACAGAGGACTCTGGGTTGGATGTGAGTACTAACTACAGAGTGTACAGCTGTAGTTGTTGGTGCACAGCGACTCTGGGTGGATGTAGTACTATACTGTACAGGTACAGCTGTAGTGTTGGCTGACAGAGACCTGGGGGATGTAGTACTAACTACAGGTACAGCTGTGTAGGTTGGTGACAGAGACCTGGGTGGACTGTAGTACTAACTACAGGTACAGCTGTAGTGTTTGTGACAGAGACCTGGGTGGATGTAGTACTAACCTACCAGGTACAGCTGTAGTGTTGGTGACAGAGACCTGGGTGGATGTAGTACTAACTACAGGTACGCTGTAGTGTTGGTGACAGAGACCTGGGGTGGATGTAGTACCTAACTACAGGTACAGCTGTAGTGTTGGTGGACAGAGACCTGGGTGGATGTAGTACTAACTACAGGTACAGCTGTAGTGTTGTGACAGAGACCTGGGTGGATGTAGTACTAACTACAGGTACAGCTGTAGTGTTGGTGACAGAGACCTGGGTGGATGTAGTACCTAATACAGGTACAGCTTGTTAGTGTTGGTGACTAGAGACCTGGGTGGATGTAGTACTAACTACAGGTACAGCTGTAGTGTTGGTGACAGAGGCCTGGTGGATGTTAGTACTAACTACAGGTACCGCTGTAGTGAGTTGGTGACAGAGACCTGGGTGGATGTAGTACTAACTACAGTACAGCTGTAGTGTTGGTGACAGAGACCTGGGTGGATGTAGTACTACTACAGGTACAGCTGTAGTGTTGGTGACAGAGACCTGGGTGGATGTAGTACTAACTACAGGTACAGCTGTAGTGTTGCTGACAGAGACCTGGGTGATGTAGTACTAACTACAGTACAGCTGTAGTGTTGCTGACAGAGACCTGCGGTGGATGTAGTACTAACTACAGTTACAGCTGTAGTGTTTGGTGACAGAGACCTGGGTGGATGTAGTACTAACTACAGGTACAGCTTGTAGTGTTGGTGACAGAGGACCTGGGTGGATGTAGTACTAACTACAGGTACAGCTGTAGTGTTGGTGACAGAGACCTGAGGTGGATGGTAGTAACTAACTACAGGTACAGCTGTAGTGTTGGTGACAGAGACCTGGGTGGATGTAGTACTAACTACAGGTACAGCTGTAGTGTTGGTGACAGAGACCTGGGTGGATGTAAGTACAACTACAGGTACAGCTGTAGTGTTGGTGACAGAGACCTGGGTGGATGTAGTACTCAACTACAGGTACAGCTGTAGTGTTGGTGACAGAGACCTGGGTGGATGTAGTACTAACTACAGGTACAGCTGTAGTGTTGGTGACAGGAGACCTGGGTGGATGTAGTACCTCACTCCAGGTACCTAGCTGTCAGGTGTTGGTTACAGAGACACCTGGGTCGGATGTAGTACTAACTACAGGTACAGTTTGTAGTGTTGGTGACAGATGACTCTGCGGTGGCATGTCACGTATCATAACTACAGGTCACAGCTTTTAGTTTGTTGGTGACAGAGACCTGGGTGGATGTCGTACTAACCACAGGTACAGCTGTTATGTGTTGGTTACAGCGACCTGGCGTGGACTGTAGTTACTAAACTACAGGTACAGCTGTTAGTGTTGGTTGACAGAGGACCTGGCGATGGATGTAGTACTACCTACAAGGTACAGCTGTATGTCAGTGTTAGGCTGACAAGGAGACCTGTGGTATTTTGTAGTACTCAACTACAGGTACAGCTGTAGTGTTTTTTGGGGGGGGCTGACAGAGACCTGGTGGATGTAACTAACTACAGGTACAGCTGTAGTGTTGGTGACAGAGACCTGGGTGGATGTAGTACTAACTACAGGTACAGCTGTAGTGTTGGTGACAGAGCCTGGGTGGATGTAGTACTAACTACAGGTACAGCTGTAGTGTTGGTGACAGAGACCTGGTGGATGTAGTACTAACTACAGGTACAGCTGTAGTGTTGGTGACGAGACCTGGGTGGATGTAGTACTAACTACAGGTACAGCTGTAGTGTTGGTGACAGAGACCTGGGTGGATGTAGTACACTACAGGTACAGCTGTAGTGTTGGTGACAGAGACCTGGGTGGATGTAGTATAACTACAGGTACAGCTGTAGTGTTGGTGACAGAGACCTGGGTGGATGTAGTACTAACTACAGGTACAGCTGTGTGTTGGTGACAGAGACCTAGACATCACATGAAGGTCAGTACATTAGACACAAAACATGAGGTCAGAACATTAGAAGAAACATAAGGTAGTACATAGACACAACATGAGGTTAAACATTAGACACAACATGAGGTCAAAACATTAGACACAACATGAGGTCAGTACATTAGACAAACATGATGTCAGTACATTGGACAAACATGATGTCAGTCATTGCGACATACATGAGGTCAGTACATTAGAGAAAAAACATGAGGTCATACAGTAGAACACCAACATGAGGTCAGTACATCTAGACACAACGTGAGGTCAGTACATAGACACAACATAGGTCAGTACATAAACATAACATGAGGTACAGTACATAGGACACAACATGAGGTCAGTACGAAATAGACATAAACATGAGGTCAGGACATTAGACACAACATGATGTCAGTACATAGACACAAACATGAGGTCAGAAACATTAGACACAACATAGGTCAGCACATTAGACACAAAACATGAGGTTAATACATTCGACACAACATGAGGTCAATACATTAGACACAACATGAGGTCAGACATTAGGACACAACAGAGGTCAGTACATTAGACACAACATTAGGTCAGTACATTAGACACAACATGAGGTCAGTACATTAGACACAACATGAGGCAGTCATAGACACAACATGAGTCAGTACATTAGACACAACATTGAGGTCAGTACCGTAGACACAACATGAGGTCAGTACATTAGACACAACATGAGGTCAATAACATTAGACACATCATGATGTCAGTAATTGGACATAACATGAGGTCAGACTTAACAAAACATGAGGTCACTACATTAAGACAATACATGAGGTCAGTACATTAGACAAAACATGAGGTCCAGGACATCTAGACACAACTGATGGTCAGTACATTGAGCTACACCATGAGGTCAGTACAGTAGACCACAACATGCGGTCGTACATTAGTACACAACATGAGTTAGTCAGTACAAATGATCGTCATGACACAACATGAGTGTCAGTACATAGACAAACATGAGGTTATAACCAGGTGTAACATTAGACACACATGAGTCAGTACATTGACCACAACATCTCTGTCAGTACTGGACATAACATAGTGTCAGTACTTGGACAAAACATTGAGGTCATATAAGTAGACACAACATGAGTCACCTACATTAACACAACATGAGGTCAATACATTAGACTATTACTGAGGTCAGTACATTAGACAAAACATGAGGTTAGTACATTAGACACTAACATGAGGTCAGTCGTAACTTAAAAACATGATGTCAGTACATTGACATAACATGATGTCAGTTACATTGGACATAACATAGTCAGTACATTAGGACAAAATGAGTCGACATTAGACACAACATGCGGTCAGATAACATTAGACATAACATAGCAGTAGACCATGAAGTACATTAGACACAACATGAGGTCAGTGACAGTGACACGAACATGATGTCAGTAACATTAGACATAACATGATTTCAGTACATTAGACACAATCAGATCAAGGCAGATTCAGAGACTACATTAGCATACTAAACAAACATGAGGTTAGTAACATTAGACACAACATGAGGTCACTACATTAGAACATAAATGAGGTCATGCAAAACATGATTTGTACATTGACATAACATGAGGTCAGTCTTAGACACAACATGAGTCAGTACATTCGAGACAACATGAGTCACAGTGACAACAGAGGACGGCTACATACAAACAATGAGGTCAGACAGTAGACAACAACATGAGGTCAGTATTAGACACAACATAGGTCAACATAGACAAACATGAGCAGACATCGCTAAACATGAGGTCAGTACTACTATCAGTACATACAAAACATGGTTGTCAGTACATTAGACATCAACATAGAGTCAAGCACAACATGACGTCAATTAGACCCACATAAGGTAATACATTAGACAACCATGAGTGTTAATACATTAGACACAACATGAGGTCAGACATTAGACCAACATGAGGTCGTACATTAGACAACAACATATGGTTAATTACATTAGCAACAACAGAGGTCAATACCTTAGACAACAAACATGAGGTCAGGATATTAGGACACACATGAGGTCGGGACATAGACTAACATGAGGTCAGTACCATTGACACAACATGATGTCAGTTACATTGGACATAAACATGATGTCAGTGACCATTGGACATAACATGAGGTCAGTACATTAGACAAAACATGAGCGTCAGTACAGTAGACACAACCGAGGTCAGTAAACTTAGACACCACAACATGAGTCAAATACATTACGACATAACATGAGTCAGACATTAGAACATAACATGAGGTCAGTACATTAGACACAACATGATGTCAGTACATGGACATAAACAGATGTTATACAGGCACAACATGGGTATACATTAACAACATGATGGTCAGGACATTAGACAACACATGAGGGTTAATACAGTAACACAACATGAGTCATACATTAGACCACAACATAGGTCGTGACATAGACAACATGCAGCAACATTAACATGAGGTCAGTACATTAGACACAACATGAGGTCAGTAAACCATGAGGTATCATGCAAAACAATATTAACATTAGACATACAAGGCTACATTAGAACAACCATGAGGTCGTACATTGACATACCTGAGTGCGTAATACATAAACTGGAGTCATACAGCACACATGAGGCAACATGAATACATAGTCAGACATACAAAACATGAGGCATGACATTAGAACAACATGAGTCAGTACATACTTGGACAAACATGAGGTAGTACATAGAAAACAGCAGACATTAGCAATGGTCAAATACATATGAGTAAGTACTAACAAAACTGAGGTTATCATGAGACATTAGCAGACTACAAAACAGATCGTAAGACCCAGGTCGATGACTACATAGTTCAGACTAACACACATGAGGTCAGGTACTTAGACACAACATGAGGGCATACATGTAGAACACAACATGATGTCTGTACATTGGCAAAACATGAGGTCAGACATTAAGACAAACATAAGGTAGTACATTAGACAAACATGAGGTTCAGTACATTACATAAACATAGAGGTCTAGTACATTAGACAAATGAGGTCAGTACATGGACACTAAATGATGTCAGTAACATTGGACATAACATGATTCAGTACATTGGACAAAACATGGGTCATACATTAGACACAACATGAGGTCAGTACCATAGACAAACATGAGGTCGAATCAACATGAGGTCAGACAGAAACCATATGCACGGTACAGTGAGCGTACTTAGACACAACATGAGGTCAGGACCATTGACCAACATGAGGTCAGTACACTTAAACACAACATATGATGTCAAGTACAGTTGGACATTCACATGAAATGGTCAGTACTTAGCATACTGAGTCATACATGAAAACACGTATGTAGTACTGACTACTATTCAGTACTGACAAACATGAGGTTAGGTACATAGAATAGGTCAACATAGACAACATGAGGTAGTACATAGACAAAACGATGAAGGTTAGTATATTAGGACAACATGAGGTCAGTTACATTAGACAAACATGATGTCAGTACATTGAACATCCACATGATGTCAGTACAATTTAGACAAAATTAGGTCAGTACATTAGACACAACATGAGGTCAGTACATGTAGACAAACAAATGATAGTCAGTACATTCGGACAACAACATGATGTCAGTACATTGGGGACAACTGATGTTCAGTACATTGGAATAACATGATGTCCGTCATGCGACATAACAGATGTCAGTACATTGGACAACATGGAGGTCAGTACATAGAACACAACATGCGGTCAATACATGAGACATACATTAGTTCAGTACATTAGACAAAACATGAGGTCAGGACATTAGGACACAACATGATGTCAGTACATTGGAATAACATGAGGTCAGTACATTAGACAGAACATGAGGTCAGGGGACATTAGACACAACATGAGGTCAGGACATTAGACACAACGGAGGTTAAGTACATTAGACCAACATGAGGTCAGTATAGTAAAACACAACATGCTGTCAGGACATTCGACATAAAATGAGGCCCGTACATTAGACATAACAGAGGTCAGTAATTAGACACAACATGTGTCGTACATTGGGACATAACATGAGGTCAGACATTGACCATACATGATGTCAGGACATGGACAAACACATGAGTCAGTAGAGTAGACACAACTGAGGTCAGTACATTAGGACACAACATGCGGTCATACATTAGAACATAACATGAGGCAGTACATTAGACAAACAGAGGTTAGTACTTAGACATAACATGAGTTCAGTTACAGTAGAACAACATGATGTCAGTGCATTGGACATAACATGATGTCAGCTACATGGAATAACATGATGTCAGTACATTGGACAAAAATGATGGTCAGACATTAGACACAACATGAGGTCAATACATGAGACAAAACATGAGGTCAGGACATTAGAACAAAACATGAGGTCAGGACATTAGGACACAACATGATGTCAGTACATTGGGACATAACATGAGGTAAGTACTTAGACAAAAACATGAGGTTAGTACATTAGACACAACATTAGGTCAATAATTAGACATAACATGAGGTCGTCATTAGACAAAACATGATAGTCAGTACATTAGACACAACATGAGTCAGTACATTGGACATACATGAGTCAGTACATAGACACAACTGAGGTAGGACATTAGACACAACATGAGGTCAGACAGTAAACACAACATGATGTCAGTATATGGACATAAAGGAGGCAGTACATTAGACATAACAGAGGTCAGTAATTAGACACACCATGATGTCAGTACATTTGGACAGAACATGATGTCAGTACATGGACATAACATGAGGTCATACATTGGACATAACATGAGGTCAGGACATTTAGACACAAACATGAGGTCAAGTACATTAGACACAAACTGAGAGACAGTAATTAGAAAACAACATGAGGTCAGTACAGTAGACACAACATGAGGGTCAGTACAGTAGACACAACATGAGGTCAGGACATTAGACACAAATGAGGTCAGTATAGTAGGACCGACATGAGTCAATACATTAGACAAAAAATGAGTCAGTAACATTAGACACAACATGATGTCAGTACATTGGATACATGATGTCAGTACATTGACATAACATGATGTCAGTACATTGGACAAAACATGAGGTCAGGACATTAGGACACAACCTGAGGTCAGGACATTAGACACAACATGAGTCAGTACATTAGACACAAATGAGGTCAGTACATAGACAAACATGAGGTCAATACATTAGAACATAACATGAGGTCAGGAACATTAGACACAACATGAGGTCAATACATTAGAAAAAACATGAGGTAGTCATAGACAATAACATGATGTCAAGTACATAGACACAACATGATGTCAGTACATGGACATAACATGATGTCAGTACATTGGACATAACATGAGGTCAGTACATTAGGACAAAACATGAGGTCAGTACAGTGACACAAGAAAGGTCAGTACATTAGGCACAAATGAGTTAATACATAGACACAACATGAAGTGCATACATTAGACACAACATGAGGTCAGGGACATTAGACACAACAATGAGGTCAGTACATTAGGGACACAACATGAGGTCAGGACATAGACACAACATGAGGTCAGTACATTCGACACAACATGAGGTCAGTACATTAGACACAACAGGAGGTC